>NC_069131.1:70610242-70910242 GCF_026914265.1 Mya arenaria
GCGAGGGGATATGTTCAATTTTACAACATTTATGTCTCAAGTGTTTACTCTCTTATTCATTTAACTACTCTCATAAAGTTCTTGGATTTTTTATGGTCATTATAAAAAAGAAACATCGCAAACGTATCATTACGACCTTCATTTTCATTGTTAACACCTCAGTAGGTTTTAATGATTATTAAATTATTGTTTATAGAAAAACTACAACCTTACTCAGGAAAAACAAAATTTCGTTTACCTACTTTTTTGGCGATACAAGTTTGGTTTCATTCGAGATATATGTAACGCTTCAATGGCTATGAATTATATGCAAAATGAAAACTGAGTTTGTGTTTATAAATCGACTTCCTGTACTAATATGAACAATCTAAATAACGAATGGATCAACATTGGTCTTACAGCTATACAATAAATATTAGTTTTAATACATTTTGTACTTGTATGCACTTTTATGTACTTTCTAGGAAAACAGTGGTCCCATTTAAAAGCCATTTCGGTCTTATTAACACCACTTGGCCATAAAATCAACTATACCTTGGACGAAATTAGGCGAAGGAAGGGAGAACAAGCATTACCCAGAAATCCATTGACCACTTTTGAAATTTTGAAGGTCCAATACAACTGAGGAGCGCATTGTTCAATATGGTGTTAATACAGGAGATAATCAACACATCAGATGACGCCGAGCATGCCAAACATCTGCTGGAGCCTTACAAACGCTCTGAAACAAAACATTATAAAATTGACAAAAGTGAAACAAAGTGGATACAATGGAAGGACATATTTATCATAGAATGTGGCCTTTGTGACGAAACGGTTTATGTATCACTTGTAGTAAAATTGAATCGACAGGTGCACCTTTTTCTTGGGGAGAGTTTGTCTAGGTGCATAATCACAAGCTTAGTTCTCATTGCAGTGCTTCATTCAAACCCAATGATGTGGAGAACATCAACTATAATGATACGCCTACCTTATTGTTTGGTGTACCTGCGATTATTTAAATACAATTCCTGTCAACAACTCATTTCCGGGGGATGTAACCATGTAAAAGACACACCGGAGTTAAAACTTCACCTTGAGCATCAAACACAAGTCGTTTCTAAATTTTCGCTGAAATGGCCTTATGACAAATTGTGTGATGTACTCGAATTGTATCAACAGAAGCACATTAATATAATAGAATGGCTATATAAGGTATGTCAGATCGAAAAAGGTTTCAACAGATTTTATTTGTCCTTGTTCCAAAGTACCACTGTTCAGAATTACACTTGTAAATCATATATACGCAAATAGATGTAGCGTCGTTAGATCAATTGACACCACTTTAAACAGTCTACAGTACCAAGGCTTGGCCAAAATGGTTGTAACTGACATTGTTTACAAAAGTGATATTTTCATATTATACCCATTTTACCGATTATTTTCATATCAATATAGGGAAATTATGATGGGGTTGAATATTTGTTTAGAGGGGATAGATGTCATTTTGATGTTCATGAACCAGGGAGATGGAGGTCATGCTGGGCTTAATGATCTGTTTAGAGCAGAAGGATGCCAGTCTAATACTCATGAGCCTAGTAGATTGCGCACAAACTGTATTTTGAGGCATCTTCAATTGTACTTGCAAAACAGCTGTAACTTACCGTTACAATCCTTTTACGTAAAATAAATTAAGATAAATCCTCATGTTTATTTTGCAAAACGGTTGTAACTGACTGTTATCTCTTTTTGAAACTAAATACAAGGTGTTATTTTGATTTTTTTTCATGGAAAGTACACAACATTAAAACTCTTATATAAAAAAAAATAAAGTGTAAATAATAGAAACTGATCGGTTTTATATCATTTCTGAGCATTTTTTCAGAATTTCAGCTACAACCGTTTTTCGCTTAGCCCGCGAGTAGTATATTGTGCCCTGCATTTCAACTATTTGAGGTTGAGATTTCCGTTAAAAAGCGCGCCAAAAAACACAGCCAATTTTACAAATGTATATCATTATCACACACGGTTAATTATTGTTAATAATCATGAAATGTGTGTAGCAAACACATTTACTTGTTAACTTGTTTATGATAATGACATTCTATTGCTCTAATATTTAATGTAGGTTAACGATTTCTTTTATAATGTACTTTTGTATGAATTGTGTTAGATCTATATGAGTGTGTAGAACACATAAATAATCTCAAGTTTTATCCTAAAACGTATTTATTTTTCCTTCTGTAGCAGTGCAAAAAACATGCATTATTAATGAAAGTTTTAAACATAGTGGTCATAAGGTAATCATATAACTTTTGCTAAATACTTTCCCACAGTTTACCTGAATACAATTTCATTATAATTCTATTTTCAATATCCGTGTTTACGTAAGCATAGAATGCCTTATCATACGTGCACCCGCGCCAATTTAATTTATGTTAAATACATTGTCATACGTCATACGTAAATTATTATAATATGTTGTTTTTTAAATGAAACGGGTGACAGAATATTTTATCAGTAGGGCCAGGGGAAAGCGCGCCAAAAATATTAAATGACTAGCACGGGAAATAACTGTTTTATAGTGATGCATAATACGGAGAGGAGTTATTTATTCTAACAGATATCAAACACCGCATATATAATACATATTCATTTTCCAAAATATAGAGTAATATGAATAGCGGTAACGATAAAAAGCTAATGTCAGCTGTAAGTTCAATATATAAAGCTCTCCCACGTGCCCTCTTGCACTATGGAAGGGATTACCCGCCAGTAAATGCATGCTGCATTATGACATTTCTCTTTTTAAATTGCTAGTGCATTTGTTTAAATCGTAAGTGCCTTCATGCAATTGCTTCGTTCGTGTTTGTTATTGACAAACACATTTGTCTATGTGTACAACTTTAAGATGCCTTCACTTTATTGCTTAGTGTTAACGTCTAAACGACAGATGACATGTGTCAAGTTCTTACATTTAAATAACTAAATAATGAAATTGTGTACAAAACTACAACTTAACTATAAATACTAAATAACTAATAGTATTTATATACTGTCATAAGACCATTAAAAGCTAAATTAATATTCATCAATAGCAGTATGCATTTGTCAATAAGCATATAGACGATATACGAATGCAAAGGCACGAAACAATTGCACGAAGGCACCTGCCATTTAGACGAATGCAATTGCAATTTAAAATGAGAAATGTCATAAAGCAGCATGAATTAACTGGCGGATAATTCCTTCCATATTGCACGTCCTCTTAGGATTGAGCCGTATAGTCTCCTTAGGTAAGGGTTATAGTAAAAAGGCGTTTGTGTCATCATCGTGGTTCGAACCGTCTGATTCCATTCCGTCGCCGTACATCGTTCCCAAAAGTCGTAGCAAACTACCTTGCCTACTAAACGTTTTGTCTCTCAGAATAATCGAGAAGAGATAACTTGGTCTTTAAATATGGTTCTCATGTCGCTAACCTGTTGCGTATACTCAATCAATATTTTATTATTCTTTAATGTATAAGTGTTATATACTTTTACTATCGTTTGTAGCGTTTTCCTTTTGCTGGAAGTTTGCCGATCACCAAAAGTGCCTGTGCTCTTCTTAGCATAACTGGTGGTTATCTTGCGAGAAATACGTATGATGGCGGTTATAAACCTTTCGAGGCGGTAAGAACGAATAATAATTTATTTAATACGCCAATGAACAATGTTTTGTTTTGCATTAGCTAGCTCTTCTTAGTTAAGTTGCATATACATGTCAAATATCATAGATGTATTTTACCCTTATGTTAGCAAGCAACAGCATTCTTACATATATGGATGTATCGTGTTTTTGTTATTTTTCATATTTAACTGATTGTTTATAGTGGGAGGTATATGTTACGTTTACAAGTGATAATTAAACTGTTTCAGGATCACACCATTACAAAGATAGTTTGGGAAGTACCCAGTAAACGCTTTCCAACATTTGGGTACACTTTTGTAGATATTTGCGAATTAGTGGCCTCTATCCGAGGACATTATATCATTCTTGGTTTGTCCACTGATACTCTGGAAAGTTTATGCAGTAATATAGACGTCATGGCAAACAATGTGAAAGTGGTTTTCTTGTTGACAACAACAAAGCAGGAATGTCGCATTTTAGAAACTATTGTAAGACTTTTTGAATCGGAAAACATTATCCAAACGTCAAACGAACATACATCGTTGAAGAACTTAAAGGAAGAAAACAAAATGGATCCGTTTTTTATTATATCGACATGCAACACCGATATTATACATTATTTCCGACAGGACGAAATACTTTCCCGTATTATTTTCTTATCCGATCACGGTCTCCAAGAGAAGTATGCGAGGAACCAAGTTACGCTACAACACACAACCTTGGCAAACTTTCTCGACAAAGTTGACGATTTGTTGGAAAGTTATTTCTTACGCATGTTCGCCCAAATAATTAAACACTACATACATGACTGTGAAGGTAAAGCGTATAACTGTTTGTTTCAGCGTAAGATTAAAACACAGACCGAGTAAGTTGTATTTCATTATTGAATGAAATATTTACTTTTAATCTTCACGAGGTAAAATGCATTGCAACGGGTAGGATAGTTATATTTTGTTGTTTATTGGGTGAAGTATATTGCTTTATTACAAAACAATTATTCTTATTGTATGATTATAATTCAACAAATTCAATTATTAATTGAAACATTAAATACATGTTTGTTTCCATATATTAAAAAAAATACATAACTCAACTTGCTCTAACTATCATCATGAAACAATATGTTTAGATGATGAACAAACCACGGAGACTGTTAGATTTGCAAATGCAATATACCAAAGAAGTGGATTACCGGAGGACGAACGCCCCAATTTTAACATCGGGAAAATCTCTCTGCACTCAAAGAAGGTATTCTCTTTTTGCTTACGCATGTCTTGCTAAATGCAACCAAACTGCAATCCTGGAAAAACAACAACATGTTTTTGATGCTTAGGATTATGAAAAAATGTTGGCTTTAAATATCAAACTCAAATATCATTATCATTCTATCAAACAAGCATTTTAAATACTATATTATACTGCAATTGTAACTTTATGTTTCCTTTATCTATTTGTCTTAGGATACAGTTGAATTGTTAGTTTTATTTAGTTAAAATATGTAAATGAAAAGTAAATTGTAAAGCATTGTAGCTTTATGTCAAAAGATTAAACAAATATTGCGATCTAACAATCAGGCAACAAAGAGTATAAGCCTACATTATTTATAAAAGTTAACAGTTGGTGGTAATTTTTCAGTAAAGCGTACCGAACATTGTTTGAACGCAGCTTCATTTCGGTAATGACAAATTGCGTCCTAGCCACGTGTGCATTGACGTTAAGGGAAGAGAGAGCAGGCTAAATTTTTAAAAATATCAAAGTAAGTTTATCCCTGTATGTCATTTCATCACACCGATAAATCTCTATTTCAGGTTCCTATGAAAATAAAACACGAAATTGTAGAAATTGATCAGGTCCTTGGTTGTGGTGAGGAAGGGGGGGTGTTAACTATCGATATCAACAAGAAGGGCTGTAATAGAGATGAGGCAAAACGAATGGTCACAGAAGTATTGAAAAGGCACGGGATAGAAAAATACCATATTTATTTTTCCGAAATCGAGACGCACGCAAAAGTAGAAATTAAGTCTGGTGAAGCTTGCAATATGAATGACCGGTATGGCACACTCGGACCATTTATGATAGAAGACCTAGAAGATCAGCAGCAGGGAAGACGAGCGGCCTTATCTGTAGTTTGCGCTGGTCATGTTGTTGAAAAAGATAACAACGCGTTCTTACAGGCACAAAATAAAAATATAGGGAAGGTTTCATGTAAATATGATGGGACAGGAATGGATATTGCAAAAGTAAGAGTCGAGGAAGACATGTTAACATTTATTGATGTCCGTTTTTGCAACGAAGCTGGTGAAAAAATGATTGTTAAACTGAATGACAAGGATTCATCAGATTCTTTATTAGGGCGTCGTGTGTTTTTACGAGGTGCTTCTACTCAATTAGGGCTCGGAATAATATCTTCCAGTGAATACATTTCAAGAGATAAATGTAGAATTTTGAAAATAAGGAAGAGGGAAAATGACTCTAGTTATGCGGAAAATGGAGACAGTGGTGCCACAGTTTTATCTTTAGAAAGAAAAGGAAAGCATTTAGAGGCATTTGGGATTCACCTATCACAGTTATGTAGAGATGGTTCTATAGAAGCTTATCAGGCTCTTTACTTAAAGGACGGTTTAAACTATATTATGTCTCGTGACGCCGGTCTGCCTCTTCGATTGGCTAGTTCGTGTGAAGTGGTAATTATTTCCTTATCACTTTACGCTGAATTGTATGACATCTGCTGTATTTTAACTCATCGGTACAAAGATGAACCACACCCGTATCCATTCAAATGTCGATTCTATTTAACAGGAGCCACACATTCACTTCGAAAAGGTTACAGTTGCCGTTGTCGAAATAACGAGAAAGTACATTCGTGGTGTCCAGGCAACTGATGCTCATATCACAGAAAACATTTGCTCCAATGTTAAGGAACTAGTACGTTTCACTTATTATTAATATAACCCTTTACACTGACCAATTTTATAACATTTATTTTTGTTTTTGTAAAACTGTCTCTTATAAAATAAAATTAGTGTCGTTTTATTTACACAATTAAACACAGTTCTCAAACTGATTTGAAGATTTGTAATTTCATTTAGTTTATTCTTATTCGTAGGAATATGTATAACCAAATTCAAACAGTTCGTAAATATTATGTTCTTATGTTTATGCAATGTGTTTGTTGTCTGGTGACGTTATGTGTTTCTCGTTTTAGAAGTGTTTGGTTGATCTTAATTAGTGTGCCGTTTAGCGCTTCTTGGTTTGGGCTTGTCCCTGTAGTTTCATTTTTTTATTGTTGTGTCGGCAATTAATTATTTAATTTAAACTCATTTATTTTACACCGATTGTAAAAGAAGTTATTAGAACATTATATAAATCACTCTCGTTGGTACGATGTGGTCTAGTGTTGTTTGGGAAATCGAGTTACCAATAGGAAACCCGCTTGTCCGGCTTGGTGACCACGCACCAAACTCCAGGAATTGAACCTTGGTCACCTATGCGATAAGCGAGGACTATAACAACTGCGCTAACCGGACAATCAAATATCATTAATTAAGACGGGCCAATAAAAACTACATACTTATTTTATAGTGACAATTTCAAAGCAAAACATCAAAGATGGACTTCTTTGGCTATTCTTTACTTAATTGTACTACTTTGTTCGCAAATTAATATCTTAAAATTGCATTTTTTTTATAAAGGAACTTCTTTCTGACAACTTGAAACCTGGTGAAATCGTTGACCAAACTCTTGCGTTTATTCAACCTATATGGGGTGATGGACTACATTCACTGGTTGTTATTGTTACAGATGTGATAGATAAAGCGACACCTCTGCGAATGGTAAGCAACTACAATAGCTACTGTCTCATGATACTGTCTGTTATAATTATGAGTGGTTTATATATTGGATATCAGATGAGATCATTAAAAAGTGATAAAAACTGTATTTATTTCAAAATCGTATGAAATATTGCATAAATACAGTGTCCTATGTTCTCGATTAATTTTACTTGGTAAATATACCTTTCTGATGTTATAATCACATGCCGAGGCCCGCAAAGTGGTGTTAATCAATTTAAGAGCCTCTGCAGATAAAAAAGTTCTTTAAAAAGGGCACCCTCGCTATCATTTCATAACGATACTATACAGAAGCCCACACTATGTGCAATACAGTGAATCAATACACACATAATCTAGGTAAAAATCAACCTGATAAAATAAATACTTGTGTGTCGTCAACATTTCTAGGCTAAGCGTTTGTATGATCAAAACTATCAAAACAATATGGTTGTCATTTCTCGGTCTTTTAAATTGTCATTTCGAATTGGAGGTAAATGCTCTGAATGATACACCTTGTCTTACCAATAACCCGGTTTTAATGGTTAACAAACCTTCATAACAGACTGAAAATGGACAGAGAATACTATACAACGGATATCCCATGTCAATGCATTGCCGTGACACTATATGTTAGTGGAATAAATGAGGTATATCAAATGTTAATGTAATATATTAGGCTACCCTGGCCATTGGGGTAATTAACTAATGAAGTGTGGAGATGGTGTTCATATCAGGTTTTTATGAGAAAACAGAGGCAATAAACACCTGTTTCATTTCAGGCTCTCGTGAAAACGAAACACTTATGTTATTTTCTTTCTTCCAATCAACTAATATCCATGTATATTTTCAGAATGCTTCTGAATGTTTAAGAATGACACAACGTGAAGCTATTGAATACTCATGTACAATCACCGACAAACAAATACACGTTCTGTTGAATGTAGATGGTAAAACACTTTTTGCTCTTCTTTTTAAAAATTACCGCATGCACTTATTATCGTTACGTTCAACGAAACCTTTGCTTTGTTTTGCAATACTTATTCCAATCACTACAATTATTTTTAAAATATGGCACCTTTGTCCATCTAATTTCAATTCTTAGTTTGTTTATTTCAGACAGCAAAATCTACTATTTCACATCGTCTTCGAGCCAACAATTACCCAAAAATGACACCTTTGATATCAACAACATCATCCAAAGCAACTGTTTGGAAAAACTCAAGAAGAGATATAAATTTGAAGAGAATGACCAGGAAGATAATGAAAAGAAAAATGTTGTAGAACAGTTTAAAAAAAAACTGACAACATTTGATGGAGATACGGACATTCATATTTCTGTGCTGGATCCTTGTAATGTAAATGTAGAGAACGATAATAAAATAATAATCACTAAAGGTGTGGTCATTGACATTCTTAAAACGGTTTGCAAAGAAATTGAAGACAAAGTGCTAGCTGCGTTTACAACACACGGGCTAACTGGAAATGCTGTCGTTCATGTGTATGGTGTTTTAACAAACTGTCCAAAACTGCAAAAAATGCTGCCGGATACTTTCGG
Source organism: Mya arenaria (assembly GCF_026914265.1). NCBI lineage: Eukaryota > Metazoa > Mollusca > Bivalvia > Myida > Myidae > Mya > Mya arenaria. The sequence continues at coordinate 70,619,279 of NC_069131.1, forward strand.
ACAAAAAATTACTAAATGCATGTGCGTCATGGAACTGCCGAAACAAGTTCTACATAAGGCCGCCAGTAAACGGCTAAAATGCAATTGCGCTTTGGGTATTCAAGGAATGCCGAAACCATTATGTTATAGGCCATGGAAGTAATTAGACTCTCCATGAAAAATTGTATTACTGGTGTATTTATGTTTTCAAACAGGTGAACAAACATATGTGTTAAAATCTAGTTAAATGCTAAAGTGATTTAATAATCGTTTTATCGAAATAAATACTTAATATAAACAGTCTTGTTTGTCTTATTCCACTTTAGTGCAATACATTTATTTTGTCATCGAATGACGTTTTCACTGTACATGTTACTCTTTGAATTGTCACGAAAAAATATGTTTTTGAAATATATTTTTCTATGGGTTTTCTAGATTCTATTATGCAAAGATATATTTTTATTTATATTGAAATGGATAAAAAACGTTGCAATGATGATAACACCAAATCAATCACTTACCTATATTTCGTTGAATAATTTATTGGTAATTGAAATATAGCAAAATATAGTTGTTCACGTTCACTAATGTACCATATCGATACGCGGTATTCAACGTCGTTAAAGTTGTATTAAGTTCAAAAAAGCGTGGTACACGAGACAGCAATATTCGCTAATAAGCAGCATCGGAAATTCGCCAATACACACTATTTCAGACTAAAAATCGTCAAAATTGTTTAGTGAAAGGGTGAAAACTCAATACAAAAATTGTCCTTAATATGGAAAGGATGCGATTAAACATGTTCATTACGAAGCCACAAGAAACGAAACAACAGGTATCACCAGATCAATTCCAATACAGAATTTGGACTGGTCTGATTATCAAACAGGCGCTGATTGAAAAGCTTGTGCTCGTTGATAAAGAGCATCATGATATGTTCCTTAGAAAATACAATGAAAAAATGAAAGGACAAGCTCAGGCCAGTAGTAGAAAATTCAAGCACATGACAACGAGCTATGGACACAAATATATTAACATCACATACACAAATACAAACACCAAAACCAAACTTTCACCAAATGCACAATTGCTTAATCGTTAAATAATGAGATTACCACCGTAACGGTTATTGAAACAATAGTTCATTAGTTATTGGAACTCGAGTGTACATGAGGCTTACGACAAATGTGCAAGCAGACAATAACAATATCTTGCGAAAAACTACAGAAACAAGTTCAGTAGCAAAACGTTTAAACATAGCAACCCAAGCTGGTTACAAGACGAAGAACGAGTCAAATTATAAATCAATACCAAGAAAAACTGAAACAAAGGAAGATGATCACTAAAAGCTTTCGATCATATTCTTAGATATTTAATACGAACTTTGTCATTGTTTTCATTGATAAATTTTCATCAATAACTTTGTTAATGAACCCGTTGGAAAAATTACCGTCATCGATAACAATACGTGTTTTCAAAGCATTCTTTAAAAATGAGCTTTTAAATTGAGAAAAATTAAGGCCCTTCAGAAGGGTAACACATTATCTTCTTGTGTAACTTCTCATATCAGTAGGGATGTTGATGACACCAACAACCAAAACTTGGTTTGTCCTGTTCCGAATCAGATTTGCATGGAAAAGGCGTCATTTTGGATGATTCCTTTAAAATTCTTTACTTCTTCCAAATCTAGGGAATTGCATTCTAAGAGGAGAACCTAGAAAAAGTCGGTTATTTAAGCCAAATAATTCGTTTTGAATTGTTGACTTAATTGATCTAGCAGCAAAAATAATAGGCGATGATTTTCACTATTAATTTATAGAAGACAGTTCCATGGATAATGAAGATAAACAAACGTGCAGAGAAGTGTCGTCTATTATACGCCAAAGCAGACGACCTTCATATTATGCGGAGCAGTGTCGTGCATTGTATGCCAGCGTGAACTACTTCTGTTTTATGCGGAGCAGTGTCGTCCATTGTACTCCAACGCAAATGTCCATTATATTATGCGCAGCAGTGTTGTCTATTGTACGCCGGGGCGGCTTCAGGATCACCGGTAACCATTAGGGACGTTCGTCAACCTGTCGCTTAAACCTGGTATGTTTGGAAAGCCTTCTGCGGGGCTTCGTAGTCTTTTATGCATGTTGATTACATTGAAACATTAATTATAGTTAAACAGCTCTCGTCCTAACTAATAACTGTCTACTCCACCATTCTGTTTTGTCATGGCATCGATCCAGCCTTGCTGACCAAGTAGATTCTAAGGTATTCCCGAAACAGCGTCGATGTTTCCTTTTCCAGCTGCACGCGCAACCTCTTGAAAGTGATTTCATGCCCTCCAGGCTCCATGTACCTCAAACTGGCCGCTTTCAAGTGTTGGAAACTGCATCCTGATAATGTTGTGCATGCTCATGCAGGCCCTGGCGATTATGCAGACCAACTCTGGACGTTGAATACTGCCAAACCGTGTCCATATTCTAGCCCTGAGGAATCTGTGGTTGAAAATATTCTAGCTATGGTTCAATATCCATGCGAAAAACTACAGAAAGTTGTGAAACTACATAAACTCAAGTTGTGTCGCTTGTATGGATTCATAAGTTTGGTCCTCAGAGGAAAGTTGGTATCCCCTGCAATAAAGTAGAGCATGTCATTGTCATCCTTGATGACTGGCGAAGGTGTTCGGAAACCAATACAATTGTCATCCACACACTCCTTAAATTCTGAATCATTAAAGATCTGGCAATCTGACATAACGGCTATGCTCCCTAGATCATACCAGATTGCATCGAGTAACGCCAGAAGGACTATGCTACATAAATCCATGTTTTTGTGATACAAACTTCCCGAACCCGGTGGCAATGTTTTATGAATACTGCCTTTGTGTTAATTCTTACCCACATAAACAACTGTTATATTATTTGGAGTATTATTGCCCTTTTTGCACCAATACGAACGACATCTGTATTATGTTGATCGTTAAAATCACCAACTTGAACAGTTATACTTTGACAGTTATTAAGTTGGTCAAATCACAGTTCTCCACTGTGCACCAACGGAAACGAGATCTGTATAATGTGGAACAATGTTGACCATTTTGAGGGAATGTCTTTTCTGTCATGTTGAGTACGATTGTCTTCATTGCTTCAACGGGAACGATAATTTTTTATCGGAGCACTATTGTCCATTTAGCCCATACTGACTTCTATATTACGTAAAGTAATGTTTTACTTTACAATTGCACGCACGAATACGACTGTTATATCATATGGGGCAACATCTTGTTGGGTGAAACGACCTTCATTTTATGTTGAACACCGTTTTTCATGTTTGCATGCACCAACAGAAACGGCTCTTATATCAAGGGGCGCGCTGTTGTCCATTGTACACCAAAGGCAACTAAGTGTTTATTATGTGTATCACTGTTGTCCGTTTAGCACCGATGGGAACGAAATGTCTGTTATGTTTTGTGTGGATCACGGTTGTCCATTTTACACCTGCATACACATTTATTATATTATGTGAAGAACCTTTGTCTTTTTGCACAATGAAAATGGTGTTAATTATTATGTTAAGTACTGCGGTGCAGATTCCACCAACGGAAAAGACTATTATATAATATGGGACACCGTTGTCTTTTTCACACCAGCATAAACGGCTTTTATATATAGTGGAGTATCGTTGGCTATTTCGCACCAGCATAAACGGCTTTTAAAAAATATGAAACACTGTTGTCTATTTTGCATCAGCATAAAACGGCTTTTAAATGCGGAGCACTGTCGTCGACATTACACCAACTTTAGGCTTATTTTGTGTAGAGAAGTGTTGTCCTTTTTGCCCCAACGTATACGTTAGTTTGGAATATGTTTCAATGTTTTACCATGGTGGGTCGTGTGCTCAATATGGATCAGCTAAAATTATTATTGTAAAATAAAGCTATAAAATATGTTGATAAATAACAATCTTTATGAACAAACAGTTGTATACAATGATGTAAGAAAACAAAACATCACTTTTGTCCTTTTAAGGATTTTATTTTTATGCGGACGGCTGTTTATTTTACTACAAAAGAAGACACTATTACATTACTGGAACATTATTGACACTAAGACCCCTTGAAATCATATGCAGCGCAGTTGCCCGCGTAAAACCTACGGAAATGATGTTTATGTTACACTGAACTGAATGTTTTCCGTTAATGGGCAACGTAAAATACTAACATAATGTCAAGTACTGCTGTCCATTTCTCACCGTCATAAACGACTTTTATATAATTTTGACCACTGCTGTACAATTTTCGGCAAAATGGAGTTACTTGTTCGGCAAAACGGCGATTATTTTAGTTTGAACACTGCCGCCCCAAAACGAAAAAGGCTGCATATTATATGGAACACTGCTGTCCGCTTTCAATGGAAACTGCAATTAATCATGTGGATCACTGTTGTCCATCTCGCACAAACGACAACGGTCCACATGTCATGGAGCTCTGTTGTCCATCTAAAACAAGCGGTAACAGTCAATATGCCATTGAGCTCTCTTGTCCATTTTTCACGAACGATAACGGCCAGTAAACTATTTAGAGCACATTTTTCAGAGACAGAAACGGCCCGTTAATTATCTTCAGCACTGTTTTTCATTTTGCAGAAACCGAAACGGGCATTGTGTTGTGTGGATCACTGTTGCAACTTTTGCACAACCAGAAACAGAAACGGCCCTTGTATCATGTAAAGTACTGGCCACTGTTGCCCATTTTGCACCGCCGGAAACGGCAATTATTATATGTAGAGCAGTTTAGTCCATCGGGCAAGAACGTAAACGATTCTTATATTAGTTTGAGCAATGCTGTCTATTTTGTGCCAACATTAACGGCGAAAATTGTGCGTGGAGATGTGCTGTTTTCACTTTCAAGTCAAGTTTAATAACTCATGTAGTACGTGGAGCACTGTTGTCCATTTTCCACAAGCATAAACGGCATCGTTTGGAGGTAAGTTTTCCTTTTTTTACCAGCGCAATCAATTAAATAGACTATATTAACTATTGAAGCACTGATGTACATTTTGCACCATTTAAATCAACTTTTGTATTACTTGTATCAGAAGTTCTATTATTTTCAACGTTTTGCAACAGCGGAAACGACATTCAAATTATTTGGAGCACATTTGACCATTTTGCACCAAACCAAAAATATATGTACCTTTATATCGGGTTGAGCACTGTTATCCATTTTGCACCAAACAAAACGACCTTTATATCGAGTTGAGCACTGTTATCCATTTTGCACCAAACGAAACGACCTTTATATCGGGTTGAGCACTGTTATCCATTTTGTACCAGGCGAAACGACCTTTATATCGGGTTGAGCACTGTTATCCATTTTGCACCACGCAAAACGACCTTTATATCGGGTTGAGCACTGTTATCCATTTTGCACCACGCAAAACGACCTTTATATCGGGTTGAGCACTGTTATCCATTTTGCACCAAACGAAACGACCTTTATATCGGGTTGAGCACTGTTATCCATTTTGCACCACGCAAAACGACCTTTAAATTGTGTTGAGCACTGTTATCCATTTTGCACCAAACGAAACGACCTTTATATCGGGTTGAACACTGTTATCCATTTTGTACCAGGCGAAACGACCTTTATATCGTGTTGAGCACTGTTATCGATTTTGCACCGAACGAAACGACCTTTATATCGTGTGTAGCACTCTTGTCCATTTTGTACCAGGCGAAACGACATTTATATCGTATGGAGCACTCTTGTCCATTTTGCACCAACCAAAATGACCTTCATACCATGATTTTTTCATCCGTACTTGATTTTTTGAACTATAAAAATTGAATTCATTTTGTATGAACCGGTCGACCTTTCGTGACATTTGTAGGCGGAGTTTGGCAAGAATGCAACGCTCTGATTGGGCGCTGGTGAATCACCGCGCGTAGTGATCTTACTATGATCTACTTTATGGATGAAAATAGCAGGGCACATGTTCTGTTGAATGCCGGCTTGTTTACATGTTTCTTTTGATGTTTTCGAAGAATTTAAATGAAAGACATTGTTTTCTTGAAATATCATTTAAAAGATGATTTATTTTGCATTTGATACAGTTTATTGCTGCAAATGGTTGAAAACTGGATGGATGTGTTAAATTACAACAATGTCAAAGAAAACTCGAGAAGCTTAGCAGTTCCTAAAAAAACGTATGTATTCGCCTGACTTTCGTAAAAACGAAGCACAATGGTTCGAGATTAAATAATATGAGTCACCACCGACATATACTCTGTTTACTTAACGGAGATGAAAGTCTAAGTTTCTTTTCTAATAAAGTTGCTGAAATCAGAACTGTATCATGTTATATTACTGGAAATGATTCTCAGCATTACAGTGTTTAGTAAACCAATTATAAATGTTTGTATTAAACTGTTTGAGTGTAAATTTAGATGTCTTTCATTAGAAAATGTCCGAAAAATTACCCTGGGCTTTACTGTAAGGGCGTTGAGCTGGAATGCCTTCAAAAAGAATGTTTGACCCGCCAACAGACACTTAGGTCGACCACATAACACATTCACTTCTATAAGCTTGCAGTTGTCGAAATAACAAGAACGTCCATTCGAGGAGTTAAAGCATCTGCTTCTAATATCAAGAATGCAGAAAATATTTTGACCATTGGAAAGGAACAAGTACGTTTAACGTATTATACGTTTATTTCTTAATACAGACAATATTTATGCAAAAAGCTACAGAAACATGCTCAGTAGCAAACAGTTTAAACATAAACCCGGTTTAGTGGCAATGGGCAAACGCCAAAGACATAAAACACAAGATCACAAACAAGAAACATAGAACAGCACAAAACTCTACAAACATCACAGTGCATAAATACTATATATATATATATATATATATATATATATATATATATATATATATATATATATATATATATATATATATATATATATATATATATATAGTATTTATATATAAATATATATATATATATATATATAAATAATTGGTACGTTTATCAAGAATTGTTAGGTACCGCCTTGGAACGGTCAGTAAAATGTAAAATTACTGGGGATTTAAACCAGTTTATTTGCACAAACCTCACTCTTATCCCAACAATCCTTAATAAAGATAAAACGCAAAAGGTAAATCCTATCAAAGTATAAGGGTAAAAGGGTATATACTTAACTAGAACAATTATGTGTTGTGTTTTAAAATGTCTCGAATAAATAAATAAATTGTTTCAATTACAAAGTATAACATAGTATTCGAATTTATTTGAATGTTGGTATTGTTTTTTACATTTGTAACAATTTGCATCACACATATCCTAGCAATAGTATGTTATTTGTGCTAGGTGTTGGTTGTGTTTTGACGTTGGGCATTATTCGTTAGGGTGCCTTTAAATGAGATCTTTATTTAGGCATGTCCCTGTAGTTTCTATTGTTCTATCGTTTTATGATTCTGCAACTGTGGAGACTATTTCAAAAAATAAATGAGTCTGCAAATATCCTTATTTAAGACGAGCAAATAAAATGAAAATCAACTGATTTTAAAGCGACAATTGTTTTTGCAACTTTAACACAGATGGCCTTGTTTTGATATTCTCAACTTAATTATACAATCCATTTTGACTACATATAAATATATTTAATTTCTTTTTAACGACTTGAAACCTGATGAAATCGTTGACAAAGCCCTTGCATTTATTCAACCAATATGTGTTGATGGAGTTCATACGATGGTAGTTATTGGAACAGATGTGATAAATAAAGCGACCATTGTGAGAAAGGTAAGCACATTCTATAGCTACTGTCTAAAACGGCCCATCAAAAATTAATAAAATGGACCATTGTAATGTCAATTATAGGACATTGATAATACTATTGAACATGAGGCGGCATTGAAAACTTGATCAATAAATATATTGAAGAAATATGAGAGCGCAAATACCTATTGACAAGTTGTTCGTCACTATTAGTGTCCTACAACTATAGAATGGCTGGCTATTGGGGAACAATTAAATAAAAGTATTTAGTTAAGATAGTGCGCAGTTTTTGGCATAAAAACTAAATTCTATTTTATTGATTCAATGGTAATGTTATTTTCAATTTGATCGTCAATTGACTGCTTGGAGCATGTTGGATTGCGTTAAACAGAATACTGATAAAGACATTCAAAATATTCTACTAAAGTGTGACAACAAACAACGATTTATAATAATAAATATCACCATATGTTGACATTGTTGCTTATGTACACTATGATACTAATAGTGGCGGAAAATTGAATGTTCTGATTTCAATTGACACCTTCATAAAAAAACTTAAAAGTTTTGAATGCTGAAATACTTAAGCAATATTGACAATTACTGATACTAGATAAGCTTAGGTTTAGTGGAATTGATAACGTATATTAAATGTTAATGTAATATATAAGACTATAATGGTAACTGGGGATTTAACTAATCAAGCATGGATATGATGTTTATATCAAGCGTTTTCAAGAAAACAGGTATTAAACATATCAATCTTATATCTCATTTCAAGTATCCGGGTACATGAGTAACTTCAACTCTTCGAGTTGTTCTTTTTTTGGTTTGATTCAACCAATTAATATGTAAAGTTTCAGAACGCTGCTGAATGTTCAGGAATGACACACATTGAAGCTATTGGACACGCATGTGCACAAAATGACACACAGCCACACATTTTGTTGAATATGGACGGTAAATATTTTCTTTACTTATCCAAGAACAAGAGCATTTCGTTTTCATTTTGAAAAGAAACTAACGTTATTATCATTGTTCAACCAAACGTGTCCTTTGTTTAGAATACTTATTGCAATAATTACATTTTTTGTTACAATATATCATATGTGTACGAATCATTTCAATTGTCTATGTGTGTTGATTTCAGATCACAAAGTCTGCTTTTTCACATCCCTTTCTAGTCAACAAGCAACTGAAACTGACCCGCTTGATATCTTCAACTACATCGGAGATAAATGTTTGAAACAACTGCAGCGACAATATACGTTTAAACAGAATGATAAAAGGGACGGCGAAATAAACAATGTTTCAGAACAGCTAGAAAGTAAACTACTTACATTTAATGGAGATGAGGACATTCATATTTCTGTGCTTGATTCATGTTATGTTAGCTGCGCTAACACAGAGGGAGTTGATGTTATAGAAGTCCCAAAAGCTGTTGTCAATGACATGCTTTGCAAAGAAATTGAGGACTATGTCCTAGCTGCTTTTACAGCATATGGGTTTACTGAATATGCTGTCTTTCATCTTTATGGTGCTTCGCCATTTTGTCTGAAACTGCAAACCACGCTGCCGAATACTCTCGGAGACAATATTACCATTCGCAAGTGCGTTATAAAAACAACCAGAACGAATTTTACATGAGGCTGGAAAACGGCTAAATTGCAATTGCGCTATAGGTCTTCATGGAATGCCGAAACAATCAACTTATATACCATGAAGAAATTGACCTCTCCGTACACAATTGAACAACTACGTACTTAAAGGCGACTGTGATTTTGAAGTGTGAGGTTACGCACACAAACTGGTTTAACCCCCCCCCCCCAGTAAATTTACATTGTATTGACCGTTCCAATGCGTTCCCTAACAATCCGTATAAACACCCGTTTTTTTTTAAATATAGTATATATGCAGTGTGTTGTTTGTTGAGTTGTGTGCTGTTGTTCAATGTTTCTTGTTTGTGATTTTTTGTTTTTGTGTTTTATGTCTTTGGCGTTTACCCTGTGCCATTAAATGGGTTTTATGTTTAATATTTTGACTACTGAGCTTGTTTTTGTAGTGTTTCATATAAGTATTAAAACTATTTAAATGTTAAAAACATGGTTTTATTCATACTTTGAAATTGATGTATTGAGTAGCATGTATGACGTTGCAATAAATATTGAAATAAGCCAAAAATCGTCAGGTTCAGCTTATTCTGCGTAAGAGTGCAGTTTACTAAACTTTACTTAATTATCGTGCCCTTGTTGCTCTTTTAAATGCGCGAATTATTTATTTTTGGATTTGCTAGATATTAATATTCAAAGATTTATTTGTATTTATGTTGAAAGGATTAAACAACCTATGTCATTCGGAAGTGGATGATATAAGTATATAATCCAATACTTATGAATTTTTTGTTTTCTATATTTGTTTTATTAAAATAAATGCAGGACATGACTAGTTGTTCAAATAGCCTTCTTTTTTTGTTTGACTGACTTTGAAGTCCTATTTTGGTACGCGGTATTCAAAGTTGAAAAGGTAAAAGTACATGTAGCTCGAACAAAGGGTGGTAGGCGAAACGGATAGGCAATTTACATCATTCGGTACTTAGACGCCCAGATCTGCCAATAAATATATTTTGTACATGATTCCGATCAATAGCGAAGATACGCAAATATGAACCATTTCAGAATCTAAAATCGCCATAATTGATTTGTAAGGCTCAACCCCCCTATAAACGTTCAAAAGATGAAGTTGAAACCCCTTTAAGCAAAATCGTAGAAACCTTTACAAAACACGAATTACTGGAAATGTTATCCTTCATTTGTATGGCGTGTTGAAACGTTGTCCTAAACTGCACGTTGTGCATTATCATTTTGCCAGGAAAATATAACGAACTGTTATTACGTTATGGAACAACCAATTCATACATATGAAAAGAAATGAAAACAACAACAACAGCAATGAGATTGGTAGATATGCACTTGCGCTACTGGTCTTCAAGGAATACGAAATAAAACGACAAATACTCCACCGAGGGAACTTGAATCTCCGAGGACAAATGCTATAGGCAAATATACAATCATTTTTGTCAGAAATTTCTTCAAATGCTAACGATGGTTTTATACCAAACATGACTTTGTACTAACAAACCTAAAGAAAGGATAAAAACGTCGGATTCAACTCATTCTAAATAAGATTGCAATATATTTAACTTGGCTTATTTTTTGAATATCGATATGACTGTACTCGTAGCTGATATGACATGAAACTGATTAATTGCGACAAAATGTTCATGTTTGAAACATATTAAATGGGACGGAGGTTACCGACACCTTCATAAGTTAAATGTCGCTAGGTACCTTCCGGATTTGCCTTGTTCGAGTTGTAACTAGGCCATGCATATGGGGATGTTCAAATAACGTGGTACAATAGTTCATCATAAGAGTTGGGGTGTCGCGTAAACGAATCCCGCATATAGGTCAAAGGTCAAGATCACACTTGAACTTATATCTTTTATTTGCCTATGGCAACCTGTTATCATACAGTTATATAGATTTCTTAGAACTGTTTTAGAATTGTACATCAGCGGTCGTCTCGCCGACGAGCATTTGGTATTCTTTGTTATCATCAATTTAAATGAAAATTACGCATTACTGTCATATTATTTCGCATCCAGTTTTTCAAATTAAGGCTGTAAAATGTCTATTGAAATGTGACCAACCATGTTTTAATTTGCCAAGAAGCATTAGTCACGCTATAAAAAGTCGAATAATTTTGGCCATGAACTTGCAAAACATTGTTCAAACTAGGATCTGCCCGATACTGTTTGGTGTTCGATCATAAAAGTAATAAAAACACTCGATGACTACGATGTTCAAACATAATGTCAAAATTTGTCTTTACTCTGCCCGTTAAGCCCATTTCATAATAGTATATTTTTCTTAAGTAATATTTGATAAAAAGGCATATATATTTTGACAAAATACATATAGAAATATTGCACCCAAATAACATACAATTTTTTTATTGAACAGTGCAAAGTACAATGCATCCAAATTAATTCAGAAAAATACATATTTTTGTGCGTCCTGTTCTTTATTTACGTTCTGCCATGTTTTGACATCTGTTTTTGACATCCTGTACATGAACGCAGTGTGCCGATCTTATTTTGACTTTAATTGGATACCATGTACGAGCATTACGCGTCAAAGTTATAACTACTTCTTTTCATATCCGTTTTTACTCATTGTTTTTGTCAATGCGCTCATGTTTAGCAGAATGACGTAGAAACCATTAAGTAGATAAAGCAAAAAAAATATACTTAAGTTTTCCAGGCACTTTCTTTTAAAAATGGAGAGGGAGTGCTAATATTGTTTTAAATGCCTATTTCTTTTTTTATCCTATTGTGAATTTAACACAATGATAGAAACAGTGTATTTACTCACTTTATTGTTCAAATGACTCATTTTTAGTATAAATATAATGTCTAACATGCATCTTTAACGCAACGTATGTTCTGTTCTGTACATGTGTACAATAAAGAATGGAATACATAAGTATAAATTCATATTTCTGTATCTGTTCTGAATTATGTAAAAACATGTAAGTAAGACTGTCTTTAACATCAAATTCGACTATCAAAGGTTGCAGTTTCAGATAGTCCGTATAAACAGCCATATCAGAGTCTTTGATGTTTTTTTTGTGACTCTACGCGTCCATATTCCACTTGTTGTTTTTCTAACCAAGAACCACAGATTCTAGCCCTAAGCATATCGAGCGGCAAGATAACGTGCACCTGCTAGATAGTTACAAAATGGCGATGGGTTGTTGACAGAAGCCGATTTTATAGTGTAAAAGTTATTGACTTAAAATATTTTATGTGTTTAATTTTTGCGTGTTTTTTTAAAATGCAGGGTTAAATAATGTGGGGTTGTAGTCGAAGAATATATTCTTCATTGGTATGAATCAGTCGACTTGTGGCTTTAAGGGAACAAAATGAATATCCAGCTGTTAAAAAAGTTCCCTGAACGCGCATTTTTGTGGCTACTGTTTCAGGCACCCCGTTTTTGCCTCTGTTAAACTTAAATCATCAATAACACAGTGATTAAATATACGCAATAATGCAAGGGAATCACATTCAGTCGAATAATTATTCAAAATGGTCCAGTGCAGTATCACTTTCCACACACTGTATTTGGACGCTTTTTTTCTGTTTTTCAAAATACTATGTTTTTCTTTGATCTATATCATCGCGACGCTCATAAAAACACTTGAATAATTTGCTCCAAAGACCAAGACTGTTTTTGAGGTATCACTACACTAAAGATCGGATGATATTGAGTGAATTTTGTTTTGTACATTTATTTCTAAAAACTGGGGCGGGTGAAAATAAACGAATGCGGCGGTGCCTGATAAACTGAAGTGTATATTTTTGGCCTTACTTGCTTTGCAGCCCGAGTGGAATTGTTACTAGTTCGTCTAGTTCCTCCCTATACTTCTGTATCCTGACATTGTATTTTAGCAGAACTTTCTTTAGATCGCTATATTTATCAGATTAGTGTAGGTAAAAATAGCTTAGGTTCTGTGAATGTCAAACTAGTTGAACATATTGTGTTGCTAATGCTTCGAATACTTTGATTTGCCTGCTATTCAACAAAAAAGTATCAGTAATTTTATGACCAAAACATGAATGGCCTTTCAGGCGTATATGTTTTCAATAATTCAATTTATTTATTTAAAATTTCGTTATGGATTGTGCTTTGCATGGTTTTAAACATTTGGCTTTCCATCTATATTAGCACACCTACGGCAGTGAGGTATGCATACGTTTGGTCAAACATATTAGTCCAGATTAAACATTAATAGAATGCTACTTATTTATTACTGCACTATTTCAACAAAAATACTTACGTTAAACATAAATGACACTAATTGATAAATAAATCGGGGAAAAGCACAAATATATTACCATTTTCAGAACATACTGTTTTCAATAATATTAAAATAGATACACTGTCCAGATTTTTGTCCTCACCGCGGGAAAACGACCATCTTATATGCTCTGCATTTTGAAAAGGGTTTTGCTGTAGTTACTGCAAAATATTTTTGAAACAAAATGTGTATAAAGGGAATGATACTTATCTTGTATGTTATTTAATCCAAGATTGAAAAAAACCTTGAAGCGATTAAAAGGGCTTGAATTGTAACCTTAAACACACAGGGATGTGAATTATGGAGATTGAAGTGACCTAAATATCAACAGAATGACACCAGACGCCATAAAATATATAAAGATATGTCCGTTTCCTCGCCCAATGTGGGCTCTAGCACTCTTGGGCCTAGGCATAGTTTTCACTTTTATATGTGTATACATTATATACAATCATCTATAACTGATAGCATTGAAGGGAAAAATATTTGCCCAATATTACCAAGGACATATAAACCAGTGAACTTCCTTTAGAGCGACACTTGTGATAGCACCTTAAAAAATGTTGGAATTGTTCGGATATCATTCACCTAATATTTTTTGTTTGATGTATATTGCTATCTTATCATGGTAATAAAGGAAATTCTATATTACAACATGAAACCTGATTAAATCGTCGATTAAGCTCTTGCTTTTGTTAATATTGTAAATATTGGACATATAATTTAAGCATAAGTGGGCAATGCTGAAGCTTTGATTAATTTAAGAAACAACAACAACAACAACAACAATAACCGACAGCACACATATTGATTGACAAGTTGCCAATCATTATCAAATACATTACACTACAGAATAAATAACAATATTTAGTAAAATGTTTGCAAACTTAGTGTAAAACAATATGTAACACTATAACTATGGTCTCTAATGATTTCATATTATTAAATTTAAGCTGGTCACCAGTGTAATAAAACTGGGACGCTTTTTACATCAGCATTTCTCAAAAGTATGGTGATATACAGAAAAACATCTTCCATAAATTAACACAAAGGAATGACCTAAAGTTTACCCTGTCTGGCCGGGATAGCCGCCTAGCTCCCGGACGAGCTGTCTCCACCCCCCCCCCCCCAAAAAAAAAGATAAATAAATAAATAAATAAAATAAAATAAAAGAATATAAGAAGCGCCCACTCTAGATCGGGCGCGCTTCATGATAAAGCAATACCAAATTCGCAACGGTTTTGCGGGCTCTAGGCCTTGGAGAACAATTACGGAAATCTTACATTTTGCTTTTATTTGGTTTGAAAACTGTAAGAAACCATTTTGGATAAAGACAGTTAAAGTATTGTGTTAAACACTAAGTTTATTTGAAACTGGACATCATTAAATTATTTTACTAAAGTACAACTATACGATCATTGAGCTAGATTAATAGTTATGTGTGCATGAATATTTATACGTATATAAATATATAAACAAAACGCTTTAGGTGTTCTTTATTCACGCCAGTTGAAAGGATAAATCGACCCAATATCAAGGTGCCACAAATATTGTCAATTTTATTTAGTCAATATTATTGTCAAATATTTAAGACGTGGATTGGCTGCTACGAGCATGCTCGATTGCGTGAAATGGAATATTGTTCCAATCATTTCCAAATAGTCTACACAAAGTATCACAACAAACAACGATTTGTAAAAGTAAATAGCATTGTTGCTTTTCTTCCTGGCTACACTATGAAAGTTAAAAAGGGCGGCATATTTAATAGCTTCGTTCAGAATTATGATTGCACCACCCTAATGAATTGATATAAAGACCTGAATATTGTCAAGTTTTTACCACCGAAAAATGAGATTTTATTTTGAGAACAGATCCAAAGTATGAATGCGCTTGTATTTTTAATGGTAATACAAAACATTGCCTTCATCCTACTATTGAGAATGTTGATACACGCAAAAGATATCGTATCAAACTTTCTTTTAGCAAGAAGGGTATAGACCTTTAAATTAAATTTAAATAGTGTATTCACAAAATAGTGTATTCACAAATACAATTGTAGAAAAATGTATTCCGCAAAACCTTAAGTTTAAAGAAGTGCCAATGATATGTAATAAATATAAAAAAGCCTATTCGAATTTCATATTTAATTATAATAAAGTAATAGCAGAAGATGAAATTTCTGTAAATACACCTTCTTCGTGCGATGGTTTTGACACAGTGTACAGCTACGACACTGTTGGACATATTGTTACAGGAGATTTTAAGTTTATCCAAAACAATATCCTAAAAAACTGGTAATTAAGCTGCTAAATACCGGATAGCATCTGAAATTAATTTCCATGCATGTAAATTATAATTAATAGAAACTTTATCTCAATATTGTAAAAGTTGGTGTAAAAGAGAAGGTGTCTGACTTAATGCCTAAATGCCGCGGATGAATAAAATACCGTCCCTAATAGATAAGGAAATAAAGTTTTTTTTATCAATATTCCATTAGCACTCCCCTCAAAGTATATTTCGATAACGCCAAAGCTGATCATGGATATCAAATCCCTCCATACAAATGGTATTCTTTCAAGCTGTCAAAGAAGCTAATAATGTAAGCATAGTTTGACGTTTATATTATGTTAATACTATAATTGAAGAGTTACAATCTTCTAGAACTTACGTTCCTATCCAACTCAATGAACAAAGTGTTATTAAAAATCATATTGATTTTAATTTTTAATTTGAAGTTAAATGATGATCATAAAAACATTCCAACAATACACTGGTTACCAAAAATGCTTTACAAAACGTATAAATCATGATTCATAGTTAATTCAATTTCTTGTTCTACTAAACAGGTTTCGATTTTACTAACATCCAGATTAACTGCGATTAAGATGCATATGAAAAAATATAGTAGCAAAGTTTATAAGAACTCTGGAATAAATCTTGTTTGGTCTTTCAATAATTCTATAGATGTAGTCAATGATTTTAAAAGTAGACGATATAAGGTATCAGTGCTTAATACTTATGACTTGTCAACGCTTTTTAAATCTATTCAACAGTATCAAAGTACAAACAAATTGACTCCTCTTACCGAAAACACCTTTGCTATGGAGAACACTACTTATATGGAAGTTAATGATAAAAAGCTTTTTTTTACCAATGATCGCTCAGATAAATATATCCATTGGACATGTACAGATGTCATTTAAGTATTAACTTTTGTACTGAATAATTCTTTTCTAAAATTCGGTAAATGTTTATATAAGCAAACATTACGCATTCCAATGGGTGCTAACTACGCACCATTACTTGCTGACCTCCTTTTGTACTGCTATGAAATTGAAATATGTTGAAAGTCTTAAGATTTTGCCCTTGTTAATAAATCCAATTATACTTTTAGAAATATTGGCGATATTTTAAGTTTGGATAATCAGGTATTTACAGATAATATTAGCTCGATATACCCTTCAATAAGTGCAACTTAATAAAGTTGGTATATTCAATCTATTAAACGTAATGATTTTAATTTCAAAGTAATTAATTACCCTTCTTTAGATGGAATAGTTCCTACTTCAACAACATGCTTTCAACCTGATTATTTGGATACGTTTTAATCATATTCACAAGGGAATTGAAAACATGACAGTTTTATTTTATTTATTTTGAATATTGTCAAAATATTGAGAACAACATGATGATGATGATGATGATGGTGGCAATTGTGATGATAATGATGATGATGATGATGATGATGATGATGATGATGATGATGATGATGGTGGCAATTGTGATGATAATGATGATGATGATGATGGTGATGATGGTGGTAATTATGATGATGATGATGATGATGATGATGATGATGATGATGATGATGATGGTTTTACCAGAATTGCCACAAATGAGTATACACGATTTTATATTGCATCCGGCGTGTACATCTGGATCAACTACATTGATGACTCCAAGAACATAAAATGGATTTGCAAGTCGCTTTTGAAGAGACTGGATAACAGTGTCTTTGTTGGCGAAGATGGAAATGTAAATGATGCCAACTATGGCGTATATTTCAAATTTAACAACGATCACTTTAACAAAGATGTTAAATTTCCTCAATACTCTCTAATACAGTGTTTGACGAGACGCTGGTTTTAACATGTGAATAAAAGTAAATCCCAATGTTCGTTTTTCAACGTGATTGATGGAATTTTCATAGATTAACTCACTCACTGTGTGCTTTATATTTGTGCAATGTTTGCTGTTCTGTTTTGTTCTAACTGTCTAATATATGTTCTTAAATTTGTATTTGTAGGTTGTATAATAAAAGAGTGTGTATTGAGATTAAACCGAGGGATGATACAGCTGCACTCTAAAATCAACGATTTAAAGTTATAACCCTGTTTAAGGACACAAGGTTAATCACACAACGCAAATATTAAAATCATCTCCATGACCTAAATACTTTGCATGTCAACCCTGTCATCAAGTCAATGACCTTCAATACCTGAAAGTAGAAGTCAATAATATAACACCCGGTCTATATTAAAGGTGTAGGGTTAAGTATTGCTAAACCTCAGTCAATTAAGGTCAAACAGTACGTGAATCGGACCGCTTTTGTATTTTTCTATTCAAAACGACTCGGATGTATGCCGGTGCATGTGTTTTTCATAAAATAGATAATGTTAATGATAATTACCATTAGGACTTAAATGAGTAAAATATATTATTAAATTCAAATTGATTAAAAGTAAAGTGCATGATTACATAACTAATCAAGAATTATATAACTAAAAATATTCGATTTAAATACTATATTAAAATCACAACGCGATCAACTTGCAACTTTTAAAAATTAAAGAAATTTGATATTTTAAACCATCATCGATTAACATTCGAGTTTGTCTTCGATGTAAAACGGATGAGATGTTCCGATTGAATGTGGATACTGTTACAACATATCTGATCTACTTAAATGCCATCTTTTTGTGACACGACAGTTTGGCAGTACATTTAACTATTATTGAGGTTGTTATTTGTGGCAAGGGTACGGGTGAGCTGACTACTCTGATTTTATAAGTCTTCAGAGTAAACAGAATATGAAATTCGTGATACCTAGGCCGGGAATATTGCCGGAGAAAATTCGGGAGAATCTTCGAGTTCTATCATTAAACCAATCGGTTAATTCTTTATCGAGAAGAATTGATGATGGACTTCGCCAGAAAAAGGTATGTTTTATTTTTATGTGAGGTCTGGAATATATTTGACCAGAATATGTAAAAATATTAAATAATTTCAAAGACGGTTTTATATAATGCCATTAAGAGAATGAAGTTCAACAAGTGGTTGTCACGTTCGGCCGGGCGCCAAAAAGGATACAAACTTAACATCTGCGATAAAAAAGAGTCTGAAATTCGGACATTAAGTGAGGATTCTATAATTTATATATACAGATCAACGCCGGTATAGAAGGATCTGAAAAGAATGAAATTTATCTGCAATGATTTAACTATTAATCACTAAATACACAAATGGAATCGCTGTAAAGGCCACTGACAAGAACTGCACATGCATATGAAAATATTGTTTGCTATTTCTTGTTAATTATAATGAGATGACATAATCAGATTTTTCTTTAAACTTAATTTAATTAAACTAAATGAAATTCAATACGCGTTTTATCTTTCGCTTGACATGCATTTAAGTGCTTATTTCAGGTTAAAGCCTTCGTCATAGGTCATTACCCTCCAACCATTTATATCACTTTCTCAAGTTTTGTACATAGGACAGCTCTTTTCAATTTGGGGTGGATTATTTTGTTTACGTCCTTCATTATTGATCTACAGTTTTACCTATGTTTTCCATTAATATATGATTGCATTTGCCATTTTCTCGGATGGATGCGTTGCCCTCTGATTTGGCTAGTTTTGAAGAGTTTGTATAACATCAATAGTATTATATTTTTATTGACAAAGTTACGCGGAGATGTTCAAATGTTGATATCATGGGTTGTCAATTGGCAATCATAATTAGAATAGAAGATGTCATCCTTCACTAACCATGGATGGTTTTTGAATGACGGTGTAACGATTTAGCGCCTAGATCTCAAACTAAAACTAAAACTTTTACAATAAAAACAATCATGCAAAGCATCAAAATGCGCCATGAATTAGTTTGTAAAGTTAACAACTTTGAATGGATATGAATTATAAACGAAATATAGTAATATTTTTATAAATGATTATTATTTTATCGGTTTCAATTTAGCACCTAATGTCGGCTCTCGTCAAGTCAATGTGTACCATTAGTGTTAAACGAAACATTTAAATTTGATTGCCGTCGATATTGCGATACGCTGGACCCGCATCATGATATATTGCGAGGGGTTTTAAAATATTACTTTATTAATTAAACATCACGTGTCTGCGCTTGTTTAGTCAATGTGTAAATAAGGGTTGCAACAAGAAGTTTTTGTTTTGTTTTTAAGGCCCATGTATATTCTAAAAAAGGCTTTTCAGTCACATACCTTTATTACTTATTTGTTTTATCTGTTATCATATTTAAGAGATATGTATTACAATTGCATGTGTAATTGACACTATTATTGCTGACCATGGCTTTTGGTTGATAATTGCCACAGTGGTAAGCAAACTATAGAGATATATCCTTAACAGACACAGAATTTTTGCTTCTGGTCCATGTAAATTACTCGTATTTGTATGAAAAACTACAGAAACAAGCTGATTAGCAGTCGTTGTATCATGTATTATGTAATGCCATGTTCAATCTCTTCTTCAACGGAGGAAATAAAGAATTATCTATCTATCTATCTACCAATATGAACAACTTGTCTTAAACTTATGCTTAATACGTTAATAATAAGGGTCCTGATATTTCATTCTTTAGATTGAATATTTTTGCAAGGGCCTTGCTACAATATTAGAAGATCGTATGTAATGGCAGCTCCAACTTAACAAATACCGTATAATTTTATATTCAAAACTCAAGTTATCAAAGCTTTGTTTTCACCCTTTCAAACTGATAACAAAAGTGAGTTCGTTCCCCTTTAATTTTTAAGGGCCGTCGTTCGCATAACCCGCATAACCACATTTCATAAATTATTTCAAAAACATCTTTTCGCCTCGCAAAGTTATGTTAAATGATATATATATGCTTTAAGAATTTGTTTTTAATAACTTAAGTTGGCTTTCGTCAGGAACCAGTTTGAAAATGTTTTATCATTGTTTTTGCAAAATTCACATAATGTGTATTCGTCTGCATCGCTGATTCCAAATTTGCTTTTGAATAATTTTAAAAACTATTTGGTTAATAAAGTTGTTTAATAAATGAAGTTGGTTTTCGTGAAGAACCTGTTTCGACCTGTTTTAGCATTGTTTTTATAAGATAAACATAATGTGTGGTCATCTGCACTGTTGATTCCTAATTTGATTTTAGAATGATTTCAAACACTACATCACAAATACTAAGATTCTGTTTACCACATGAAAGTGGAAAACAATTGGTGTGCCATGATCTACTTTTTTGTTTAAAGCGATAACTCGTTACAAACGAAAATATCAAAAATACACCTTTTGATGTAATCAACGATTTAAAGTTATAACCCTGTTTAAGGACACAAGGTTAATCACATAACGCAAATATTAAAATCAACTGTTTGACCGAACTACTTTTCATGTCTTCAGGTCAGTGAACTTCATTACAACCTGAAACAAGAACTCAATAAGTGCATTTGATTTTCATAAAATTCATAATAATAATAATAATAAACATTAGTGTTAAAACGAGTAAAATATATTACTAAATTCAAACTGATTTAAAATAAAGTGCATGATTACTTAAATGATAAAGATTTATAAGAGTAAATTTATTAGGTTTAAATGCTTTATTTAAATCACTACGCGATCAACTTTCAACTTTTTAAAAAATAAAGAAATTTGACATTTTAAACCATCGATTAACATTCGAGTTTGTCTTCGATGTAAAACGGCTGAGGTGTTCCGATTGAGTGTGGATACTGTTAAACATATCTTATCTACTTAACTGCAATCTTTTTTGACACGACAGTATAGCAGTACATATAACTATCACTGAGGTTGTTTTTATGAGAACCAAACTTATTTCAATGTACTTAAATCCTTGTTTCTTCATGCGTTTGACATTCAAGTGTTTTTGTTTAGGTTAAAGGTGTCGTCATAGGTCATAAACCTATACCCTTCATCTCATTTTTCTCAAGTTTTGTACGTAGCATAGATGTTTTTTTTCTCCATTTTGTGTGGATTGTTTTGTTTCCGTCCTTCTTTAGTGACCCACAGTTTTATCTATGCGTTCCATGTATTTATTTGTTCGCATTTGCCATTTATCGGATCAATGCAATATTTTCATAAATTGTTATTATTCTGAAAGTTAATATTTCACTCCTAATTTTGCTGTTTCACTGATACAACTCCATCGAACTTCAACGTAAAGCACGAAATGAATATTAAAATTGCATTTGAAAATTAAAAATATTATTGCTGACCATGGCTTTGGTTGATAATTGCCACAGTGATAATCAAATTACCGAGATGTTTCCATGACAGACTTAAAAAACATATATTTCGGCAATTGTCAATCATTTCATGTAGAATGACAATAGCTATTAAAAGTAAAGAGTAAAAGGAAATATCACACCTTTAGACGTGTTTACACAATTTGATTTGTTGGTCAATAGTTACATTCTTTTAATATTTCTTGTTATATTTTAAGATGATTTTGACGTTGATTTCAATATGTGAGAACAGCTAGGGTCAATCCCAACCTCTATACAGTGCTAAGGATCTGTGCTGTAACAACCGTGCCCATTTCGCTTGCATAATTCAAATATTCCAGCAGAATTAATTTACCAAACAAACCAACAAAACATTTTTGCTTTTGGTTCATGTGAATTACTCATATTTATTTGAAAAAAACTACAGATAAAAGCTCCGTAGCCAAAAGTTTAAACATATATATGTTTTTTTAGGATGAACCAGAAGCAAAAATGTTTTGTTGGTTTGTTTGGTAAATTAATTCTGCTGGAATATTTGAATTATGCAAGCGAAAAATGTGTTTATATGTATCGTAATACTTCAATGAATAATACACGGCTACTATTAAAAGTCAACGATTTAAAGCTATAACCCTGTTTTGAGACGCATTGTCATGGCATAATTGCCCTGAACAAGACAAGTAGAGCGCACCAACACAATATAATAACTCAGCGTTAAAACTCAGTACAAGAACAGTAATCGTTCGGTTTAACCTACTTATCATAGTTTTATAATACATTTTAGTAATTTATTATGGAACTACACGCCGAAACTTTTCATCACCATCAACAAAAACATGTTCATATTTTTTTATGTTGCCTTCGAATGATAAATGCCATTTAATAACCCTGTTTACAATCATTAAAATGACTACAAAATAGTAAAATCAAATGTGTGACCGAAATACTTTGCATTTCATCAGTTCAATGAAATTCCAATACCAACATGAAAGTGAGAGTCAATAATCAAACATCCAAAAGCTTTAAAGTAGTTCGTAAAATTGATAATAATAAAACAAATTGATTGATATTTTACGTGTCATTTGTATTACAAAAGTCAAATCGAATCCTATGAAGTTTAATCTTGATTCAAAAACAAGATTCATAGAGTAAAGGCCTACGTCCTAACTGCTAATTGAAATTACCATGCGAGTTTAGTTCACATAATTAAAATCTGGGTCCGTATTCACTAGTGTCTTGAGCCTGCAGTTCAGACTCAGACTAAATTGTTTAATGTTTCAAGATATTTATTATGAAACTTTATTTGACAGCAGGAGTGCGTTTGAATGTAGAACATATTATTTGAATACTGGGATTGGGCAAAGTTAACTATCTTTGCTCTTGTAATATCAGATTTACCAGAATATTAACACCTTGTCTATCTGAGATTTTGTCTCAAAATCACATTTTTCAGGTTGAATATATTTGCGAGGACCTTGCTGCAATATCACAAGATCGAATGTTATGGCAGCTCCATTGAAAACTATACCGTGCATATTAAAAAGTGTTCGAAGCTTTGTTCAAAGCTAATAACAAAAGTGAGGCTGTTCGATTGCCGTTGTTCGCATAATTTGACATATTACGAGCTCTTTCAAAAAATAGCTTCGCCTCGCAACGGTTTTCTTTATGGTATTATTTTGCTTAATGAATTTGTTTAATAAATAAAGTGTTTTTTTGTTGTTATGAATCTGTGTCAATTAGCCGTTTTATTATTGTTTTAGGAAGGTATACACCATGTTTGGTCGTCTGCATCGCTGATTCCTAATTTGCTCATGAATGATTTCAAAAACTACAATTAAAATAATTCCATACTGTTTACCACATGAAAGTAGTAATTAAGTGGTGTGCCATGATTGATTTTTTTTGCTTAAAGCGATAACTCTTACGAATAAAACAACAAAAATATACCTTTTGATGTGGCGACGTCACATTACTTGCTTCCAGTGTTTGATGTTTTCGCCTTACATCTAAATCAATAAGACAAATAATATAAGGCGTCAGCATATCTATTTAACATTACTTTTAGTGTTCATGTCAAATGCAGAATGAAACAACCCAAACAATGTTTGTAATTTATAATGATATATTGATGCAAAAAGCCAATAAATGCATTTGATAACCTCAAAGATTAACGATTCTTGTGTGTATCACGCGACGTTTAGGTTTTATGACAGTGGTACCATGATCGCACACCAAGCAAAGAGGTGTGCTTATGTCGCCGAACTTGAACACAATGAATCTAGATAACGTCATGACAATTAACTGAGTGCTTTTAGGTGGACTTGACAACAGTCGAGACGTCGGACGGTGACGAGATGATTTCGGAAGTCCAGCGGTTACAACCAGACATTATCGTGTGCCCTTTCATGAAGATCCGCATACCGAAAGTGCTGTATGCCGACCGCAGCCGGCCTTGTCTCGTGGTCCACCCAGGCATCGCCGGTAAGGATAGTTAAAGAAATACTTTTCCATATAACGCCTACTATGAGATCCTTTTGTAGAATGAGGATATTTCTTTGATATAACATATCACCGTTACGGCTTAGCAATCTGAGTTAATAGCCAAGTTTGTTACGGGAGATCCTCTTGGAGAATGAGGATATTGCGCTTTATTCATCGGACTGCCTTTCCTGCTCGGCAGAACTGGTACATAGACCGAGGTTGTTAGGGAAAATCAATTCATATAAGGTTGCAGATATTTTGTTTTAACCTCAGCGGTTCAAAAGACTAGGTCAAATACGAAAGTGAGTTGAACCGTTAAGGGAGCTCAGGGAATAAATTGTTGATGTTTTCGATTATTTCAGCGGACCGCGTGGAATGTTAAAAGAAAGGCTCAAATTTGAACGGTGGTTTGATTGGAGATAACTATGTATGAGCTTAGTGATATTTGCGTTTGATTTTCAGCGGACCGCGGGGCCTGTTCTATAGACTGGGCTATATTACAAGGCCGACCAAGTTGGGGTGTCACGGTCCTGGAGGCGTATGACGAGATGGACGGTGGAGCCATCTGGAGCTGCGACTCATTTACAGTCCCCGATGACAGTACCAAAACTTCGCTCTACAACGGCGCTGTCGCAGACGCCGCCGTGACGTGTACTTTTGATGCGGTTTCACGTTTTTCGCAGAATGCTGAGCCTTTGGACAAAACGGCGTATCGTGAACTTTTTGGCCTCTGCACTGGGACAAGGAAAATGAATCATAGTGATCGCAGGTTGCATTTTCAAAACCATTAAAACTGATTTATTCATTCTTGGTTGTGTTCATAAAGATGAATAGCTAGGAAATATAGACAAGAATATGATACATGAATTACATGTATCTGTACGGTAAAACAATGCATAGCCATGTACCACCATCACACAAATTCACGTCCTGTAGCAAACACAGCCATTCCACCATATATGAAAACAAAGACGTCCGATATTACGTTTTATTGTTTATAAATATACATTTACTAGTTCTCAAGTGTTTGTTTTCTCAGGCGAAAGCAAACTAGAATCATATATCATAACCAGGAGTAGACTGCCTACATTCGTTCTGCTGACACCCAGATTTTAACCCATTTACATTTTCGCAGATTTTAACCACACTGCGAATCTTTTAGAAATCTCTCAAAACCCTGATCAAGGTCTAGATTAGCATTTTATCCTTTCCAATTGTAGTTGTTAATTCAAAATCGTTCCTGTCTTCATATACTCACATAATAGTTTAGAAATATCTTGTAATACTATAAACATAATGTAAGTAAAACGCGATGTAAAATCAAACCTTCAGGGTGGACTGGAATACACCAGCGGAAGACGTGGCAAGAAGAGTGCGCATGTCTGATACATCACCAGGCGCTATTGGTCTACTGGAGTTACATGGGGACGCACAGGAGTGGCGACTCTTTGACGCGCATGTGGAGACCGGGAGGCACTCAAAGATTCTCAGACAGGAACTGTCAAACTCGAGTCCTGGTAAATATAGCTGTTTTAATGTAACGGTTTGTTAACAGCATGATCCTTGTATGTAAACCATTGGGCTACAAAAATGTACCTATACATTAATGAAACAATTCACAGGAACTCCAATTGCAAAAAAGGACGGAGCCGTTTTGATTTCAACAAGAGGCAGCTCAGGTGTCTGGATTGGTCAAATGAAAAGAGTAAGTATTTTACATTCAAATCATAATATTCATGCATAATAAGAAGCAAGTAAGGATTACAGATTAAGAAAGTTACGAGAAATTAATCATTGTAGAAAACAGAAGTAGAGAGCAAGAAAGGGGTATAGAAAAATGAAGTACGGAACAAGTAAGGAGCAAAGAATAATGAAGTAAGTAACAAGTAAGGGTTATAAAGTCAGAAAGTAACGAGTAAGTATTGAGTCAAGAATAAGGAAATAATGAGAGGGTACATTTTAAAGAATAAGGAAGTTCGTATCAAGTTAGGGAATAACAAATTACGGATCAGGTATAAAGTTAATAATACTGAAGTGATGAGCGAGTAAGTAGTATAGAATGAAGAAGTAAAGCAGAGTATGGCATATCAAATAAGGCAGTACGTAGCTTGTTAGGTGTATATAATAAGAAAGTACAGAGCAATTTAGGAGTAAAATAAGTAAGGAGCATTTTTGGAATATTAAATACGTAAGGAGCTGGTTAGGAAAATAAAAGGAGTATAATACGAAAATAACAGTACATAAAAACAGAACACTTAAGAACACCTCATATATATTATTTTAGAAGTTGATATAATGCTTAAATATCGCAAACAAAATGACCTAATTTGTCACCCACGTATTTCACGATATGTACGCCCACTCCAATACTTTTCCCACAATTACCCTTGCCTTTGCTTCCAAGCTTTCAATTGAGTCTCCAAATTAAGATATGCCAAATCGATTTTGTTTAAGCATCATCCGGCCAGTATGCTTTTGTCTTTTGAATCAAAGAGTAGGTCAGCTATGTACTCAAATGGACATGAACTTTTCTTTAAATTTCAATGTTAAAATCTGCTTGGTGTTTGTTACCGCATAAGTAAAACATATTTTGTATTCACGTTGGTTCTGCCAGTCGGATTAGATTAAAATTAAACCAACTGCTTAAATGTGTTTCGCCTAAAAGTTAATTACGAGAATCAACTCTGCTTTTACTCACTTTTTCACCTCATATCACCAAGAACCTTGCTTGAGGCTGATAAGCTCCATTTTTTTCACCACATTTTATTTGCGCTTAACCCTTTACTACCAAGGATTCGCACCTTAGGCTGACAATATTTAATATATTTCTATCTTTACATATCACCGAAGTTCTTATCCATTTCTTTCTCCATCGTATCACCAAGGATCCGTTCCTTAAGCTAACTATATTTTATAAAGTGTTTCTCAACTTGTAACCGAAAGTCCATGCATTAAGCTGACAAGCTCTTGCTCCTCTTTATCCAAATATCATCAAGAATACGTTTCTGAAGCTGAATAGCTCTTATCCAATTGTTTCTCAGGCATCACTAAGTATTCTTAAAATGAAGCTGGCAAGCTCTTATCTGATTGTTTCTCCACATCCCACATAGTGTCTATGTCTGAAGCCGACAAGGCTTTCCCTTTTTCTCTATAGTTCAACCAGAATCCATGTTTGAAGCTTCCCAGCTCTCACATACTTCCGGTCCAGTTGCCTGTTCAATGCGAGCCATGTGATTTTGAGGAGATTAAGGTAATTACTTTTGAAAATCCTTAGTTTCTTACAGTTTAAAATATGTGACGAATCTTTTCCTGGTTTTTGCATAGAAAAGCGCTCGATTTAAAGTATGTGTTTGTGTAAATATGATTTCTTTTGTACACTGAGTACAGGATCCGAAAACATATAACTTGTATTTAAGGTTGTACAAGAAGGAGACGTTTGTTACGTGTACTTCGACTTCTACAACGGGGCCATGGATACGGCCCAGGCCGTCCGTCTGCAGAGAGCTCTATCAGAAGTGGCCGCCTTGCCTCATATCAAGGTTGTAGCTCTCATGGGAGGGGAGCGCTTCTTCGCCACTGGTATATATGTCATATTCTAACGTTCACACAATCATATGACGAAATTATCAACTGTTGGACAAGACCATACCTTTAAACTTTTGAGCACGAAAGACAGTAAACTGTTGAATATGCCGTCATTGTTAACCCGTTAGTTCAGAGCACAGTCTTAAACAGCTTACCATGACATCAGTATAAATTTGGTCTTGTGATTCTTATGAAAAATGGCAACATTTGGCAACAAAAATCTAACTTTTAAACTCACATAATCCGACTTGAGATTATATCTAAAATTACTTCACTTTGGCAGCGCTCTCATAATCTGAATCTCAGGTTCGGACATAAATGAAACAAGTTTAATATGTTGCGGAACAGTTCTGACAATGCCAGAACCTTCTCAATCTTTCGAAAATTGTCATCTTTCAGAATAAATAGATGAATAAATACACTATGAGAATAATGTTCTGTAAGTTTTATTACATTTAGGTATCCATTTGTGCGTTATACAGAACAGTGGGGATAAACAGAGAACAGCGTCGGAAAATATAAATGCAATTGATGACGTCATCAAATCCGTATTTACAATGAAAGACAAGGCAACTGTTGCGGTGATGCGTGGCAACGCCGGTGCGGGAGGCGCCATGTTAGCAACAGCTTGTGACTTCAGTGTTGCACATCCGGTAAGCAATCCTAAAACCAGAAAATAATAATAAAAAAGGAATAGTTATACAAGCAATTAACAAAGATTGTGCTTGTTAAATTCCTATGTATTGAGGCACAACATCAGCTGTATTGCTTGTAATTTTCATTTTAAAGAATGATCCCTAGGTCGATTTATGCTAAGGTCAATATACGCTAAGGTCAATATTTACGTCAATTTGCCTAGGTCAATATACCATTAAATAAATATATCCCTAGTTCAATTCATCCTAGGAAAATATATTCCTAGATCCTAGGACTATATATGGGTACTATAGCCAGGATACATCTGACCTCTAAACAAGACAACAATATCATTGTAAACAATGTCACATAAGGTAAACAATCGCTCGATTGTCACACAATTTATTGAAACAATGTATATATCTCACGACATATATTAAACCTATAATTATATCGATAAACAAAAATTAATATTGGGGTTTAATGAATAATATAAAGTAATGTCAAAAATTGCGTACATACATTGACATTTAATACACAATTGACAAAATGCAATCGGAACACATCGACTGAAAATAAAGGTAAGAAGCTATGACATTAGTCTATCTGAAATCAAAACTCCACTTAAACATCTTTTCTTTAAAATCGCGGTCTTGTACACGGATGTGGAATGATTTTAATGAATCTTTAAACATTCCAGGGAGTATGTGTGACCCCAACATACAAATCGATGAACCTGCACGGGTCAGAATACTGGACCTACTTTCTGCCAGAAAAGGTTGGACCAGAGATGGCAAAACGTTTGGTAGAGAGCGTTGATACACTAACGGCCAGACAGGCGCATGAAATTGGGCTGATTGATCACGTGATCAATGTGTAAGTTTGCGTACACTTCCTAATTTGAGTATGAGGTGAATCT
This sequence comes from Mya arenaria, assembly GCF_026914265.1. Taxonomy (NCBI): domain Eukaryota; kingdom Metazoa; phylum Mollusca; class Bivalvia; order Myida; family Myidae; genus Mya; species Mya arenaria. The sequence continues at coordinate 70,649,115 of NC_069131.1, forward strand.
AAACTTTGAATGGAATTTACATTCAGTGGAGTCAGTAAACGAACAACATATCAAACGAACAAACTATATTAAATGTTTGCTAACAACTGCATATCATTCAATTAAATGAGTTGAAAAATCCTGTCTTCTATAGAAAGACGCCTCATTAGTGAGCATATAAGTACTCGTACATTTTTATAAGCAGAAATAACAAGGTTGCCATCTCCTTTACACCTCCAAAGCACGATGTCTACAAGCTTATTGTCTAAAAGGGTTTTCTTTGATAAGAATGTTCAAGGCAGGATTTGATGATGACTGAAACTTAAGTACCCAATACAAATTAAACCAGATGATATAACCGAAATTGGGCCATGCAATGACGCTATATGTGATAAATGAATTGTAAAATATCACACGTATGCTTTTACAAAAACATTTACGCTTTTGCAGGGACAAGATTGACTACTACGATGAAGTGAAATCCCTTCTTCATCAAATTGCGCACAGCACTGCAGATCATATTATCCAGCATAAAATTCAAAAGAGGACCGAGGAATGGTTTCGTCAGCTTGCTGGCCAACGGGAGTACGAGCTCTCAAAAATGAAGATTAACTTCCGGTCCTCTGATTTCCTGAACGCCATGCATGACTTTGTTTTCAAAGTGCCAATGAAAAGGACTGCATTGGAAGAGAAACAGAGTTAGAGTAAAACAATAGGTCTGACTTATCAAATATATCACCACCTTAGTGCAAGAATTCAATATCTGCTTCTATTTCTATATGCAGTTAATGAGGTATTGGATTAAGGTGACGACATGTGGCAAAGTTATCAAAACGTCTCAATTCCGAGAGTGAACACAAGACTTAAAACTGCAATCGTACAGTCTTTATTATTATTATTATTATTATTATCATTATTATTATTATTATTATTATTATTATTATTATTAGTTTCATTTCAGCAAAGCATTTCTTGTAACAAATATATTATCACTTGTCACTTACTCGAAACTATCGTAAACTAAGATTGTTTCTTAAATTGGACATTGGCTTATATGACTCCATCGAGCACACAGAGTGCAGTTTTGATATGCTATTTAGTGAAATGCTGCTAATAAATTAATTAAACAATAATTTGCTTTAAAAACTGTGTATGTGTGTGTTCTTTACTCCCTCACATATTTTATTGTTTATATTGAGATTATATTTTATCATATCAGCTGGTTATGGGTTGTAAATAATATCTATTGATTGTAGCTTGTAAATATGGTAAATTAATAAACAACCCTTTGTTCAGGAAAAGGTTCGAAACAAGAAATCTACCTGAATCACTTTCACATTATTTGCAAATGTATTAAGACATATATTATGATTGGTATGGAATGTACAAAAATGATGTTTTACACAGCATCAATTAATTTAGTATACATATATATAATATGCTGTTGATAAAAAACTGTAAACACCTTAAAAGCTAATTCCTGTAACCCTAGAAAAGACAGCTACCAAGTTATATAACATGAACGCAGACTGTATAGCACTGTTACCAATGCATGACTTATTGAAATACATGTTATCCGATTCAATCTTTAAACAATTTAACTCATTAGGCAATTTAAAACAAAATGACTCATCATTAAGTGGTTGCTACGCTGAACTTGTCATTGTGATTCACTGACTGCTGAAAACCTGATGACCACTCACACTCGCGTCGGAAGTGGTTCTTCATTTTTTACATGCGAAACAGTTGGGTTTGCCGGCCGTTCTAGGATATAGATGCTGGACCAAATACTGATAGGAACCTAAGGGCCGATAAGATCCCAAAGGCTGTTGGGCATGGAAGGAAGACGGACCCAGCTCCGGAAGCACGGCCCCGGTTGCCGAAGATTTTTGTAGAAGCCACTCTTCGCTCCATGCTTTTCATAAAACAAGGGAAATCAGTTTATTTAAAAAAATATATTAGTTTTTGTCAGCCTAGGATTGTGCCCTTTTAATATTTCTTTCGTATTTTGGATCAGACTTTTAATATTGAGCCTCGTATTCTTTTACTGAATTTTGCAGGCGAACTTAAGGAATTAGATATTGTTTCCGTTTTAAAGAACTGCTCGTAAGCTGTTGTTTTAAAGTTTTGAATTTATACTGTTACGAAAATACACCGACTTGAAAAAACAGGACCAGTGCATTTGCAAAGAAGTGCCGATTAATGAATTTCAGTTGCTCGTGGTCATTTATTGCCGCAGAGCACAATCGACTTTTTTCACATGAATAGTTAACATGGTCGATGAACAATCTTTGGTCACCTGACCACAATGCAAACGCCAAAGGGATATTTAAAAGAAATCCCGTTAAATAGAGTATGTCTTCGTTCAATTAATTCGCTATTCCCGGGGCTCAAAAATCGATGTTGCATATATTTTCTATTTAACGTTTAACTATTATAAGAAGTTATTGCTTTAAATATTGTTAAACACAATAAACTTATTTAAACTGTTTTTTTTAAAATATGAAGATAATGCTAAATTATATTCAATTGACGGAAATGGGCGTAATAAGACAATTAGAATTGACACATTAAATGGGCGCTTTGTCACTAAACATTATTGATACTATTTCATTAGGAAATGCCTTTCGAATCAGACTATTTAGCAACAGGAGCTTAAAGGTGTTCGTGTGAAATTTCTTTTGAAAATCAAAGAGAGTCCGGTAACATGTACTTTTTGTTAATAGCTATACTACGCCGCCAACGTATCTGCCTCATTAGCATAGTGAGTCAGAGATCGAGTTAGTGATTTCCTTGGTATTTACCATCCATTTCTGTTTAATCACCTTAGGCATTGTGAAAAAATCGGGGTTCTCTTAAATACATCTGAAAATTGATCATAATTATTTATGGGTACAAATTTCCTCTTCAAATATTAAATGCTAAGTGAAACTGTGCCTTTAACAAGAAACACAAGATAAGTTTGTGGTTTACCGCAGTGTTAGGATTACTAAACTAGTTCATTAATTCAAAGCTATTACGCACAATCAGCCTGAAAGCGGCAGTTAAAGGGCGAGGGAAGCGCTTTATAAACAAAGCAGACAATTACGCACCTAGATATCAACCTAACGTGTATGACATTTTTTTTTCATTTATCTCGCAAAAGTGTCCTGTTTACTGCAAAATAGCTATATGGCTGCCATTCTGGTAGTGCTTTATTTAATCTTAAACGTGTTTCTGACGCAATGGCGCTTTGGTTTAAAATGTCAGTATAATTTTATGTCATGCCTGCTTATTTCAATTACTATTTGAAATGATAAGACTTAGGTTTACCCTTATTCGAATTATGATAACAATATTCGCATTTAAACCTATTGACACATTCATCTTGATTTATGTTGCAATACTAACGATATATTGCGCATATTAAATAGGATTTAAGTAAAGTGAGCCAAGTATTCTTTTAAAGGGGCCGTACTCCGTATGATGAAATAGTTAAAAAGAAAAAGAAAATTGTCGAAAAGTGACATTAACTTGGTATTGATGTGTACAATGCATTGATACTTACAAACTGAAGAACCATATAGTTTACAATTCATTTATTTTTCGCAGTTTATTCGTGTTTTTCCATTATAAATGATTACTAGGTATGTCTACCTAGTTGAATTCATTCCTTATGCGTGATTGGCTGGTCGATCACGTGATATTACCAAGGTATATGGCCTAAATATTCAAACCGTTTAGAATGAGCCTTCGTAGCTCAGTGGATATAACACAGGACCGCAATTTTGGCGACACCGGTTCGAGCCCCGTCTCCGACTCGATTTGATTTACATTTTGGTATTTATTTTACAATTATGATATCAAAGAGTAGAACATTTTAATAAATAATTGTCCTGAGATTCGTTACAGAAAATAAAAACTTTTTTGGTGCCAATCTGGTGTACAGTCCCTTTAAATTGTATTTAAATAGCACACTTAATATTGACACTTGATGGATGTACAACCGTTTTAATTGTAATGCATTATTTTGTTAAATATTAATGCACTTAAAATGCACCTGTGACCTATATATTGAGCGAACTTTTAAACTCGAGTACTTAAGTACCAAAGTTAACGAAATCACGGTTTTGCACAAAAAAAAAATGTGGCTGATTGATCACTTTTCATTTTTATTTCACACAAATCAGTTGTTTTAAAAGAAGATGGTGTATAGAAGAAGGGAATTATAGATGAAGGTAATTATAATCTTGCACTTACTGTTGCTGGTTTTTTTTTCTTGTTTATTCGTTAAAAAACTTCTGTGATCTGTCATTATTTGTCTTTGTTAATTGTTTGTTCATTTGTGTCAGGTATTGTTTTGTTTGCAATTAAACTTTGAGATTGATGATTTTCGTTTTAGGTTAGCGGATTGATTTTTTGTTATTTGTCAATAAAATGACATTAAGTCTGTTTTAACAATTGTGGTTTGAAAATTGAGGTGTACATTTGTTGTTTGCTGGTTCATGTTCTTTTTTGAGTAAAAGAAAAACGAAATTCGTTGCACCTTAGCCGCAACGATTGTCCGTGAAAAATCGAGAGAATCTTCAAGTTTTGTCATTAACTCAAACGGTTAATTCACTATCGTATACAATGTTTTGTGTTGTCCTACTACTATCTGTAGGAGTAGAGGTAGTAAAAATAAAGAATTAAAAACTGATATCATTAATTTCAAATACAATTCGTTTAAACAATTCTCGCACTGGGGGTTATGGTCCGACAAATCCTATGGATGGAACATGTTTGATTAGAAATTATTGTCAATATCTGACATAAGATAAAGATTCCATACTGTATCTTGCGGACTGGTTATCTGCACTGATTGTATCATTCATCAATAGTATACCACTGAACAGATGAAACGCCTTGATCATTTAAATGCACATGCACAAAGACTTTAATCGTTATTATGTGCTTGTTAAATACATAGAGAAGGTATAATAGGATTGTAGTCTTGCTTTTAAACTTTCTTCTTTATTTTTTAAAAATGCATACAGATCTCACACATACATGAACAGCATCAACACATATTCAAATACAAAAATGTTAGCAAGTTTTTACAATGGGAAGGGCTGGTATAGATATTCGACTATTAACTTATTTGATTTTTAATTAATGACCTATTCAAATCAAATCAAATCAAATCAAAATCTTTTTTTCCTCCTAAAAGGAGATATGCATACATATGTACAAATATATATATCTAATTTCTAAAGCATTTCAAAGAAACATATCAGCAATGTGTAATTACAAATAAAGAATAACAATAATAATAATAACTATTACAAATAACGTGTGACCATACATAATCCCAATTAGTGGGCATCGTCATCATACAGCAATACAATATGTTCGTAACAATTTACACACATGACAGACAGTCACTAATAAATTGGAAGGATATCAGGAGAAAGTCCTTATTGTCAATATTGTCAAACAGTGGCGCTAAAGGTGCACCCATCAGTTTCATAGTAAACATGGATTCGTCCAATTGAAGTATTTCTGATACAAACTCAATGCCGAAACATGAAATAGCGCACACATATTTAGTTCACAATTCAGTTGTTGCTGCACATTCGCTGACTAGGTGAACAATTTTGTCCGTGGTTTGGACATTACAGATTTGACAAAGTGTTAGAGAGTCAAGTCGACAGCTGCGACACCATTGTTTTGCAACCTCGTGCATAATGTTTCTCTGAGCAGCACGACAACACGTCCTGTACACAATTGACGGAGCGATAGTTGGTTGTAAAATTCTCAAGCGAGCAAAGTCATAGTCTGTCATAATTCTGTATCTCCACATTTCAGTCTCGTATCTATACACTAATTGCTTGACAGTTATTTTCCATACATACTTACTCGGCAATGTTGTAGGATCTACTAAAACATTGTTAATAACAGAATAAAGATCGTATTTACAGAGTGTGTTACAAATATCTGGAATAAAACCATACTTTATGGTAGTGTTACAAGATATGAATGACAAATATCTGCGTATAAAAATATTTCGACATGTACTTTTACAATCAAGGCTTAATATCTTGTGAAAAACACAAGTTTCCTAATAATCACATCGCAGGTAAGCTTTTGCAGTCCAACCATTGCTTCACACATATCTGATCTTGTCGAAATATGAAAACGCTGTATTTTTTTAACAATGAAATGCTGAAATTTGTCAATAGTATACATGTTATGCGCAGTAAGGTTACACCATAATTCACAACCATAAAGAGCTATAGGCTTGATTATTTTCTTGTAAAGATCGGCGCTTACCAAAGGGTTCACTCCGAAAGGGTGGACACCCTGTGCAGCCATAGAAAAAAATGCATTTTTAGCCTTTTGCAGTCTTTCCTGAATTCTTAACGAAAACTTTAAATTGGAATCCTGTCTAATTCCTAAGTGGTTTACATTGTCTGCTTGATCTATACATATATCTCCATAAAGGATTCCTACAACTGGTATCGTCCTTTTACTTGTAAAGGCCACAACGCTTGATTTGGCTACGCTTATATCCATTTTCCAGTCTTTGCAATAAAAGTACACAATGTCTATTAACTTCTGGAGGTAAAGGGGGGTAACTGCAATCAGTGCTATATCGTCTGCGAATGATTGGTTACCTGCCTTGACTGACATGACACTGCTTCCATAGTTACTGTTCTCGAGTGTGACGAGTAGTTCATTGATGTATACTAAATAGAAAAAAGTTGACAAAACTCCTCCCTGCCGAACTGAGCGTTTAACGTTAATGGCCTTTGATGTACTCCCGTTTGTGCGAACTACGCATTTAAGACTGCTGTATGATTGTATTATTAAGCGCAAGAGTTTTCCACATATTCCCAACTGTCCAAGTTTGTAAAATAGACCACCGTGCCACACCGAATCGAACGCAGCTTTTTGGTCGAGACAAGCGGTGTATGCATTACTGCCACTCTCAATCTTTGTATAAACTGTTTCCTGGAGGTTGAATGCAGTTGTAATGCAGCTAAGTCCTTTCTGGAAGCCTTGTTGCTGTGCTCTCACAGATATACCATTTATACAACTTTTTTAATTTTTGTTTTGCAAGTTGAAAGAGAATTTTTTTGCATAAATATCTGCAAACCAATGATTTAATATTGCTGACAAAAATCAGATCGTAGATTTTATATTAACGTTCGAAAAAAATGTTTTATGGCTTAAAAAATGCATTAAACATCTTTTTTTTATTCTAAAAAATAAAAATCTGCGATCTAATTCTTTGTCAACAGTCTTAAATAGCTTGTTTCCACGGACTTTTGCAAAAATTGGCTCGTTCCAAGACAAAAAATGAAAAATAAGTTGTCAAAACGTTCACTCTGTGAGCGTACAGGTTTAATACAATATAATTATGTTATATCCGTTTCTTTCTGATTGAGTTCAGATTGCGTGAGAGTTCTTCTGTTCTTCCATGTTTGTTGTTTGTGATTTGAAGTTCTATGTCTTTGGCGTTTACCCAGTGCTATTAAACCGGGTTTATGTTTTAACCTTTTTGCTACTGAGCTTGTTTCTTTAGCTTTTCGCATAAATATTGTTGTCGTTAGATATGATAAGACCATGGTGTTGCGTGATTTTTTACCTGACTCACTCGTACTTGACTGATTTCTGGATGGGCTTACCTGCTGCGTTTGCGTATAAAAAGCTCATCTCAGCCAAGATCATTCTAGAATGCTTAATAAAAGGTTGTAAAGAACAGATCAATGTAGTTGAAAATTATTCTACCAAAAAATCTTGTAATTTTCAAAGTGACATGTTTTTAACTTTCTATATTTCAATGAATAAAAAGACATTTGTTTTTCATTTTCAACAAGATATTTTTTTATTCCAAGAGCAATTTCTATGGAAATGAACATAATAGCAACGAATACAATAGTAATATTTCAATTCATATAACGCAGCAATGTATGAGAAATGCGAATCAGATGTAAAAATGTACATTTTTAGTTAATATTGCACATTGGTATTGAATGTAAAGACTCGGATTTCGTGTAACATCAAAACAAGCATCGATCACAAAGTTCATAGAAAAACGTGAAATATGTGTCTGTGTTATATATGTGAAAAACATTAGAGATCTTTTCCTCTCAACTTAAAATCCTGTGCCTTTCTTACAATGAAATATATTCATTTAATGGTTCGATCGTGAAAACTTTTCAACAACAAATACAATAACAACAACATAATATTAACAACAACAACAACTTCAACAAGAGAAATAAATTCTTATTTGAAACCTGCAAAACTATAACGGGTGTGACTCACTCATTATGCATTCATGGGGAAGCTGTCTTAGAGAAGAAAATAGCTGTCATAATCAGCTGCGGCGTTTTATTTATCCCCAATTTTCATCAACGTTTGACCACCTTTACTCTGTCCGTTATCGAATTTAAACATTCGTATTCAGTCCTAGCCATCTTTGTCCATGTTTATGGGCATCGCTAGCGCGTTATATAAACAGCAAAATGAGTCGATCACTCCGGTGTTATGTCCCTAAAATTGTCAAGTTTTACCAAACGTATTCTAGTCCGCTGTTCAACTTTAATTTTATGATTTGTTTAAAGCAAAATATCCCGATTAAGATAAATCGCAATATTTATCAGGATCATGGCCTTTGAATTGTAAGAAGTTGACCTAATATTAGTCGTATTCTATTGGGTTTTTTATTAAGTATATCCATTTTGATCTTTACACAACGTGGAAAAGGCGAAAACAAATTGAAAAAGAAACTTCATCAAGTTAAATAATGACATTGCTCTAATAGCATCACTCTCTTGATCCATAAATTGTTTCAGCTTCATTCAATAAAATGAGTGCGCGTAGTTATTTCACAGAATTCTTATTTCTTGTATTACATTTCGTGAAGTCTTTTTTCCCCTTATACTCCTCACATTATAAAAATATCAACAATACAAGTAATAATTAATAATAAATTAAATATATAAAATGTATTACAATTTATGAATACTTCTTACAACACATAACGAACTGATATGATAAAACACCACAATACATGAATACTTCGCGTTAGTATCCTGAGTGAGAATAAATTCATTTTGTTTTACTAGCAATGCATTGCTAGAATAAATATTGCAATAAAAAACAGTCGATAAGGTTGCAGTTTTAAATCTTGCGTCTAGACACAAAATTGAGACTAGTCGTTAACATTTATCAAACTCTCTGATAAATGAGACTTCTTGTTTAACCTAATTGTTTCTTATCAAAGGAGTCCCTTTTTGGTGGCACTTTGAAAACAAAGTCATGCATGGCGTTCAGGAATTCAGATGACTGGAAATTCATCTTCATGTGGGAGAGCTCGTACTCCCGATGTCTAGCAAGCTGACGAAACCAGTCCTCGGTTCTTGTAAGCATTTTATGCTGGATCACGTGATGCGCAGTGTTGTGCGCAATGTCATGAAGTAGGGATTTAACTTTATCATGGAAACCAATCTTATCCCTGCAAAAGAGAACGGTTCTTTATTGTCAAAGTTTGGTTTTGCGTTTGATTAAATTAAGACCGCTATACTGCATGGCCCAATTTCGGTTATATGACCTGGTGTCAATTTAATTACACCTGATAAAAAACTTAATTTTAATTATTTAATCTGCTGTTCTTTCCTGATCATTCTGATCACAGTAAACGCTTTGAAGAAAAGATGCGTTATGACATTAAAACATGTAAAGATGAAGAGGAGCTAACAACCTTGTTCTTTCAGCATTAACAATCGTACATTACACACGTAAGCACATGATGATTGGTGAGGCATCAAATGGTGGAGAAGACAGGTTTTATCCACGCAGTGAATTAAGTAATATGCAGCGACAAGTTAATGCTTTTTTATTGACTTCATTGACTGTGAACACTACCAAATATAAAGCTATACTCCAACCTCTTTTTGTTTTGCATTGTACACATACTTACACATTAATCACGTGGTCAATCAGCCCAATTTCATGCGCTTGTCTGGCCGTAAGTGTATCAACGCTCTCTACCAAACGTTTCGCCGTCTCTTGTCCAACCTTTTCTGGCAGAAAGTAGGTCCAGTATTCTGACCCGTGCAGGTTCATCGATTTGTACGTTGGAGTCACACATACGCCCTGCAATATGTAGGGATCCATAAAAATCCTTCCACATTAGTATGCATCAGCTAAAGATTGCAATTGTTTAGACTATATATTTGAGTTATGATTTTATTTTAGATATAATCATGTCGATAAAGTATTTCAAATGAATTGTCTCGGGTTTTGTTTCACAACACTCAATGCAAATCATTGCTCCTTCCCATCAATTATTAGGTTTAGTAACTTATACACGTAGCTCAACGCAGTTCGATAGATGTCTAGTTATAGTGTTTGTTAACATAGTGTTATAAACATTACTGCGCACTGCTACATTGTGCGCATTAAAGAAAATGTATGCTGATTCATTTTATACCATTGTAGGTATTTTAATAGCACACTAGAAGTCAGGGGTACACGCCATAGAGAAATATTGCCCAACTAATATATTGCTTTAAGGATATATTACCTTCAAATAAATTGGGAAATTAAAGAAATATTTTCCTCGGTAAAAATTGACCTAGGGTTGTATTGACCAAGGGATCTATTATTGACTATGGCATAAATTGACGCAGTGATTCATTTTTCTACGGACCTAGAGATCTTTCCGTTGATTTTGATTGAAAATCATTAACAAGTTAGCTGCTATTATGCCTCCGAACATGGTCATTAAACTAACAGTCTTTCTTTTTACCATTCCGTTTTAGAGTTATTCACTGGTTTAAGGAATCCTTACCGGATGTGCAACACTGAGGTCACAAGCTGTTGCTAACATGGCGCCACCCGCACCTGCGTTGCCACGCAACACCGCAACCGTCGTCTTATCTTTCATTGTAAACACAGACTTGATGACGTCATTTATCGCATTGATATTTGCCCACGCATTTTTCTGTTTATCGACACTGTTCTGCATAACGCACAAATGGATACCTAAATAGAATAAAACTTACAGAACAAATGTTATTACAAAAGATTTTTTTAAATGATAACTGCTCTAAAATTCGAAGTTGCAAACAAAGCGAAAACATTCATTTAATATCACAATCATGTTCAAGATCAAAAAGGAATATTTTGTAATAATGTGATATGCTTCAGTGAATTAAAAAAAATATCACGTATCCCGTATAAACACTGTTGTCGTCAAATGTTGACATATTGTGACATGGAAAATGCATTGTTAACTTAAAGCTATCATAAGTTCGTTCTATTGTTAGAAGTGGTCCTAGATTTTTACATATATGTTTAAACTTGTGGCGATAAGGTTTTACGGCGCTGCCCAAGGCAGAGTAATTTCTTATATAACTTAAATTATGATAATGTGAATATTTGAGTTCTTATTTTCAGGTTGAGCGTTTTTTTCGTCGGAATCAAATGGCCAGCTTTTGTTACATAACGTCACGCTTAGCTTTTTGACACTGTGGTCGGGCATAACGTTTAAACAATGAAGGGATAGTTAACCGTGTTTCATTGACACCGTCATTCGTGCTTTAAGGTTGAACTTTGTTGTGCTCAACCGTTGACAATCTCGGCGTAAATTGAAAGTGGCAAATATCCAATAATGACGTAAAAAATGTGGTAATTATATATATTTACCAGTCGAGAAGAAGCGCTCCCCTCCCATGAGAGCTATAACCTTGGTGTGAGGCGAGGCGGCCACTTCTGACAACACCTCCTGCAGGCGGACGGCCTGGGTCGTGTCCATGGCCCCGTTGTAGAAGTCGAAATACACGTAACAAATTTCTCCTTCGTGTACAACCTATGAAAAAGATACATGTTTTTGGATTCTGAACTTAGTTTACCAAATGTACATATACAGTTACACAAATGTTAAGCAAAGTCACATAATTCAAACATCAATAAACTAAGGATTATCAATACAATACTTTTAATTATGTACCTTAATCTCCTCAAAATCACATGACTCGCGATGAAGAGGCAGCTGCACTGGAAGTATGTGAGAGCTGGGAAGTTTTAGGCACTGATCCTGTGTGAACTGTGGAGAAAAAGGTAAAATGTGTTGTCAGCTTTAGACATGGATCGTTGTTGATATGTGAATAAAGAAGTGAGTAAGAGTCTGTAAGAAGATTCTGGCACAAATTATTGGTGATATGTGAATAAAAAAATGAGTAAGAGTCTGTCAGATTCTGGCACGAATTATTGGTGATATGTGAAAAAAGTTGAGTAAGAGTCTGTTAGATTCTGGCACGAGTTATTGGTGATATGTGGATAAAAAGGAAGTACGGGTTCATCGTGATGTGTTGAAAAAACGAGAGAGTATATGTATAATGCTCCTTGACATTATGTCCACTATGTACCCTTTATTTGCGCACTACCTCTGACTCCCAAGTTCCTCCTGACGTACTTAATACACATCAATTGCTCGTAACTTAATTACTACTCGTAACTTGTTCTTATCTCATTTGATACTAAAAATTTGCTTGCTATTTATTTTTTCTCCTGGTTTGCTGATAAATTCTTTATTTTATACTTGATATTCACTCCTTACTTTCTTTATCTATATGTGTGAAGAAGTCTTAATTTGTTTAGTATCATATCTTTTTCAGTACTCCAAACGTTCTCATCATATTCCTAATTTGCTCTCTACTTAGTGTATACTCCTAACTTCCACATTCTTATTATATAAACTGCTCCTTACTTCAACACCATATGCCTGTACATTCTCTTTACTTCCCTATTCTATAATCTTCATTTGATCCTTACTCTCTAGGTTCATTATTTGTACTTCTTTATTCTATAGTCCTCCTTTTTATGCATGATTTCTAGACATAAAAAACTTACTCTTTTCATTTGACCAATCCAGACACCAGAACTTCCTGCTGTTGAAATCAAAACTGCTCCGTTCTTTGTTGCAATTGGAGTTCCTGTGAAATATTTAATTATTATTGCAATAATCTCAATTTGTAACCCAATGGTGTATAGACAAACGTGTACCGAGTTATTCAAGCGTTACATTATCAAAGCGCTGAGAGCGTTGAAAGAATGTCTATGAGATAACTGAAGCAAGCACCAAGTGTTTTAAAATGAAAAGCGATCAATCGATTTCATCGCTCGAATGTAGGTAACGTAAGATAAATATGATTATAATATCGATCTTACTTAATCAATAATGCAATGAACCATACGATTTTTAGTGCGAGGCTCCTTTTTTGAAACTAAAACATGGGTTTTTATCTGACAATAAACTTGAAACATATCATTAGTATGTGTTTTGAACATGTATTCTAAGTTTGTATGCATTTTATGTTAGAGTTTACGATATTGTCAGCAACAATATGATAAATACAAGTATTGTTAAAAGCGGAATCAATGTATTTTGTTTCAATATTTCCCAACACCCGTCCTGTATGTTTTGAATTAATTAATTAAAAATTGCATATTGCTTGGGGTCATAGTTACTCATGGACAATATATCATAACATTTCGTAGTCGTGGTTCTTTGACCCGGATATTGTCATTTCGTTTTAAGCAAAACTATTCAACAATTGATTTGTACTGTACTTGGGTTTTGATTTGACATATATGGGTCATGGAACCACAGTTCCTTGATACAACGCAAATACATTTGTTTTTTGTTTATCGAACAAAATGACGGAGGCCGAAGCGGGCCTTATGATAAAAATAGATTGTCAATATCTGGGTCATGGAACCACGACACGCTCTAAAACTTTTAACCCAAATTATCTAGAAATACTTGCTATTTTACATAATAAGTGCTACGTAGCAAATAAATGCTAGGATAAGATAAGTTTGATTGCTTCTGAAAATGCTTGTATGGAAACAAAACAGCAAAATACATTTCAAATTTGATTACTTTGGAGCCGCATAACATCTCATAAATATTTAATTACTGTAAAAGAAGGCGAAGCTAACTGTTTTGGGGAAATGTAAATGCGATATTTAGGTGAAGTTTTTGAATTTAACTCATCATTTTACGAGTATAACTATACTGCAAATAACACTTGATGTGTTTTCATCAATATACTTCTTATACACTTGAACTCCGCATTCACGAAAGTAGTACTGTTAATAAACAGGTGTTGATTTGTAAATATTGAAATGTTTATATTGATTCCGCAGGCGACTAGTCGCTTTTCTGAAATACCGCTCTCTAAATATTGTCGGTTTGCAGCCGACTTATAACTGGTATATTTACCAGGTCTAGAGCTTGACAGTGCGTTTTTAAGAATCTTTGAGCGCCTCCCTGTCTCCGCATGCGCGTCAAAGAGTCTCCACTCCTGCACGTCTCCATGCTGCTCCAATAGACCAATAGCGCCGGGTGAGGTATCAGACATACGCACTCGTCTCACCACGTCTTCCGCTGGTGTATTCCAGTCCACCCTGTAAGTTAAACACACATTTTAATTGAACGTAGGGTTGAACAATTAGTGGACTAGAACACTACATGCTCATTGTGCAAAAATACAGCAAAATGAAATACATTTATTATATTGCTATTGATAGTTTTTTAATAAATGGTACTGTGCAACCTGCGATCACTATGCTTCATGTTCCTAGTTTCCGTACAGAGGCCAAACAAGTCAGGATACGCCGCTTTGTCCATGGGATCAACATGTTGTGAAAAACGTGAAACCGCATCCAAAGTACACCTCACGGCGGCATCTGCGACCGCGCCGTTGTAAAGCGAAGATTTGGTACTTCCGTCAGGGACTGGAAAGGAGTCGCAACTCCAGATGGCTCCACCGTCCATTTCGTCATTCGCCTCCAGGACCGTGACGCCCCAGCGTGGCCGCCCTTGAAATATGGTCCAATCTATAGAACAAGCTCCGCGGTCAGCTGGAATGAAACACAAAAAACATCAGTCTCATTAGACAATTCCCTTAGTAGACCACTCTTCGTAGTTGACCTCTTTACATGCCGCGCTGTCCGCTGTTTACATTTTTTACTATATAACTTCAACAAACAACTTGATATATGCCCAATTTTGCATATCAGGAATGGTGGTCCGATTAATCAAGCGCACTATCCGCATCATACAAAGTGATCTTCCCTAACAACCTGGCCAATGACCCAGTCTGCCAGGCAGAAACCTATTACCAAGTCTATCGAATATGAACGGTTATCTGATTAACCAAGCGAAATGTCCGAAGTCTACGAAAGGACTTCCCTTATTAGTAAGGCTTTATGTGTAATATGAAAGGTTCTACTACACCCATCAAGTCTTACCAGCGATGCCTGGGTGGACCACGAGACAAGGCCGGCTGCGGTCTGCATACAGCACTTTCGGTATGCGGGTCTTCATAAAGGGACAAAGGATAAGGTCTGGTTGTAACCGCTGGACTTCCGAAACCATCTCATCGCCGTCTGATGTCTCGACTGTAGTCACGTCCACCTAGAAACATGCATTAAAATGTCATGGCATAATGTAAAATTTATCGTATTCTAGCCTGGTGAAATAAACGCCACTATTTGCTTTAAGTGTGATCATGATTACACATTTTACACCATAGCCACTCGCCAGCCAATATCAACAGTACATTTGTGTTAAGGTCATCACTTCTATCTAGCGACGAAGTCGTCAAAATACCAATGCGTTTTTGTTCATACAGCATCTCAGCTATTACCGACAGGTGTCGATTTAACATTCTGAGATAAGCAACAACAGGCAATTGATCAAGCAGCGGTTTAGAACGACTCGAAGACATTTATAACAATAAGCGAGTTTCAAAAACATTTTAGAATCACACATTAAATTGTTATGATATTATGTAGAATGTATCGTATTCAAGCCAGGTAAAATAAGCGCCACTATTTGCTTTAACTGCAATCATGATTCCATATGTAACACACTGGTCTCTTGGCAACAATAACAGTACGTTTATTCTAAGGTAATCATTTTTCTCTACATAAGCTACTAAGTGGTCAAATATGCGTGTTCAGTTCATACAGCTTAAGTATGGTTACCGGCAGGTGCTGTTTAAACATTTTGAACAATCAATCGCTTAAAGATGCACTCTTACTCCCAAATAAGATTTACCACAATTAATAATATTGCTTTGATATTCCAAAAAGGATGATTTATGTCGAAAACAATGGTTCCAATGAAGGATACCAAGTATAATGTGAAAGAAATGAGCATATAACACGGTATTTCTACCTTATGAGACTATAGCAGACTACAGTAAATCTTTTAGCATTCACCAATCATTTAATATTTTTGCGATTTTTACTATTAAATACACGGTTATAATTTTGTTATCAGTAACCAATATTTTCCGTACATGCGTTGTTTAGTTAGTAGTTAAAGGATTATCAGTCAAAATCGATGTTTGTTATACATGTGTATCTATCGATTTTGAATAAGAGTGCCACTTTAATCAACTATTCACAATGGCTAAAACGCTTGAAAATAATAAGCGAGTTTTGAACAATATTGTTAAACGGATACTGTAGTTTATACCTTAAGGTGATCAAAATACTTTGACTTAAGCCAATAACTAATGCCAGAATTATGTGCTCTCCGGAAAGGAGTATAATTACCTTGTTTACAAAAATTAGTCAATGGGGCTTGGCTTAGCTCTATTCTACGTCAATGACACTCATGATGAGAAAACATCAACACTTGTCAATTAATTAATACATATTTACCATGACTAAAACTTGTATTATTAAGTGGTTGTTTATTGACTATAACATACATGGTTGAACTGCTGAGCGTTCTGGATTTAAACTGGTGCAGTGTGCTACATACCGTAGGTCTAAAAACATATGCATGGACGGTCGCCTAAAAGGGGATATTTGCAATAGTATGCTGTTGTACTTGACAGAAGAGACGTGTTCGTACCTAATTGCATGTTTTTCAATAATTAATGAGAACTCAGATGAACAATTATGTTTATAGAATTCATTAAAATTAAGAATCATACTACGCAAATTGATAGAATCAGTTGAGGCGTTCAGAAAATATTAGCAAGGATGTAAATGCATATGTTCTCAATAAATTTGTTATTGTATTTGTATCTTGGAGCGTTTGTGCCATTGTTTCTCTTTTTTCGCAGACACGACAAACGTATTAGAAGTGGCACAGGTTATGCATGAATGTCCTTGTCTTGGTTGTACATGTCCCGGTCTTGTCAGTGTGGGCAAAGGTCGGCGTAGTTGCTGACGGCGCTGTAGTTTCAGATTAGGGCTAACAACTGCTTTTTCTTACGACACCCGTCTACTTCCTTGTTCAATAAAAGTAACTCTGCATGTTCGATATTCTGTGCAGTTTTTATCGCTTTTTCCAATTTTGATTCAGCTTAAATATAAATGAGTTGTTCTAGAATTATTTCGAAATTTTCCGGCTATATTTTTGTTTTGTTGGCTAGCAAAATGGGACAATATAAATTAAGCTGTAATCTTGCTGAAATAAAGAACTCAGAAGGATCAAATACAGAGGTTGCTTGCACCCTTTTTGCATCAACTGCAAGGGGAAATTGTGAGGAAACGCTGAAAAGTATTTCAGCGACATACCGTGCACTTATTTACATGCAATTTACATGGCTGTCTAATTGCTCTTGTTAAGGATTGCGGGCTTCTCCTAGAAAACAATTAAACACGTATAGGCCAATTCCGGTTACAATGAATTGGACGTTTTGATTATCGATTAAGTCACGTACACATTTATTTATGATTTACTCTAGTGCTTGATGATTTACCTCAAATAATCAAAACAATTTAACCCCGAAGACATGGCGGTAATTGTTTGATTTTGATGGGTCTCTTTACATTTGACTGGTCGATTGGCTGAATATGAAATCATGATGTTTTCATAAAATGCAATAAAAAGTACAATAAAAAGTATTTTCTTTGGGGTGGTCACATTCCGCCGGAAGTTGTGGAAACTAAACATGTAAGGTTTATATTTTTATCATCCTACGTAAAATGAGGATTCTATACCGTATCTTTTACACGATTCCACGCTAATTTGGCGCCAATCTGCTGTAATTCAAATTCAATCAATTAATTGATGATTAATTTGAAAACTAACTTACATTTGGTTAGTCCAATGGTTTTAAAGAACTCGTGTTTCTACATAAAACTACATAAAATGGAGACAAGAATTACTAATAAGGACTTTCAAAATTTTGTAAATGAACCTCTATATGCGTTGCAAAAGGAACGAAATCAGTTTCCACGCGCTTCAACCAATTTATATACCATTTTATCTTAAACAAAAAAAAAGCAATAATATCACCAATATATTTATTCAGCAGTTAGTGAAACAAATAAAACAAAAACATTGTTTTACAAAATATCTTTGTTTCACTATATACACACAATAGAAAATAACTGTAAACATTACATCACTAACAATCTAGGTTTTACAATAGGTTGAACACACACAAAACACATAACATACCTTTGCCTGACGAAGTCCATCTTCAATTCTTCTCGATAGTGAATTGACCGCTTGATTCAATGACAGAACCCTCAGATTCCCTCTAATGCTCACTGGCAATATTCCCGGTCTAGGTATAAGAAATTTCATCTTCTTTTATTAACGATAATTAAAAGTATACAGCAATGACATCAATGTATTCTTTTCGAATAGAAAATGATTGTAGAAATATTACTCAACACTTAAATACCATCGCTTGCTATAACGTTGTCTCGATTACCGTACCTGGAAATATGTTTTTAACTTGATCGGACCAGTTACGTGTATAATGCACGTAATTACAAGTATATCCTGATTGGTAGATGTATTCAACACAAAATAATGTTGTTAAAGTACTTAACAGGTTTACATTTGCGTTGCTGAGTTTGACGTGGGGTCGTGTATTTAAGTACATGTTGCTCGCTATACGTGTCAGTGAACATGTAAACATTAAAATATAAATAACATTATTTTGAGGATTAAATACATTCTAGCACATACGAGTTTAAGCCAGTCCCTTTCTAAATGCACAGTTGTTGACGGAAAGTCCAATCCTTGCTACGGACTATAATTAATAATTAATCATTGTTTGGCATTCATTAAAGAACACTAGCGCATTTGCATTTAAGCTGATTTCCGGCCTTATTTAAAACTTGTTTAGCAGTTCAATAAAGCATGTTTTTTTTTTAAATAAAATTGTCTCTGAGAGTATAATGCAGCAATAATTCTTTAAGTTTCGGACAAAGGGTCAAAACATCTTACATATGAAATACAGTATTTACTGTTCATCCATGTGTTGCAAAAGCAGGTAAACGTTTTCTTAAGTTTCTTTGCAAACCTTTTTAAATAGCCAATGACGACAGT
This sequence comes from Mya arenaria, assembly GCF_026914265.1. Taxonomy (NCBI): domain Eukaryota; kingdom Metazoa; phylum Mollusca; class Bivalvia; order Myida; family Myidae; genus Mya; species Mya arenaria. The sequence continues at coordinate 70,668,445 of NC_069131.1, forward strand.
TTTATCGATGCTAATTTCACATACTGGCTCTGAATTTTACTGAAATAACGAGCATTAAGCACTGAAAATGCACCTCCATTAAATGTAAGCAGTGTTGTTTCAAACTGTTTTAAAATATGTTTTCATCCTACCGTTCCTTTTATCATTCTGTTGAAATTAATATATATTTTTTCAAACATTTACTTTGGTTGCTCCTGTAGACATCAAATGCGTCATTTGGCTTGAAAAAATGTGATAAAGGAGAGTTTGCCATAAAAAACTCCTAAGATAGTTTAAATGATTCATACAATGGAGGACATGTTGTGGGAAAGTATGCACTTGTTTGGTTGACCACAATCACATAATAACGTAGAACTTTGAAACGAAGTAAAAAAAAGTATTTCCCATCTACAATTAACAAAACGTGACATTGTGTGGCCTTGTGTATGCAAGGTTATTCCGTAGCCTTGTAGTGTTCCCATTGGTTAACTGCAAGCAAAAATCAACCACTCGAACCTGACATGTTAAATGTTTTCCCGATACAAACAAACATACGTGTCTGTCCACTAACTCAATATAAGGCTTCATTCGTTAATTACCACAATTACCAGTATATTATAATATATTGCATTACCATTAAGAAAACGTAATTCATTTCACTAATTGGAAGCGTCATGGCCATGCTTTGACATACGTTATGCATTATTCTATCATTATCTGTCAGTTTTCAATCTGTTTTAAAGGTGTCTGCACGAGCAAAACGGCCGCTAATGGTAGACAATGTTTTTTTCAGTACATTTACGTCTACACGAAAATACAGATTTAAACAACCGACAAATTAAATTTTGTTTAGATTGTTTTGGATCTAACAGTCGCTAAACAAAAATAGTTTGATTCCATAAGCAAAAGAGTTCTTTTCAGGATAATCTAGTAAACAAACAATATGTACTTTTGCCCAAAGTATGAACTTTTGTAAAGTACATTTCATTGTCCTTTCCAATAACTTGATTATCTATCCCTGAGTTCTCTTTAAGTGGGCATGCACAGAAAGCGGAAAATTACATCCGTGGACTTCACAAATTAGAAAGTAAGTACAAATAAGGGAAAATGGAAGTGCAACCTCAAAGAAATAAAAAAAAATGGGAGGGAAACTGCTTATTACTGTTGTTTTTGTAAAGAAATATATAGAGGGGAATTAATCGATGGATGAAAAGTATCATCGCACCGTTTTCTTCGTTTGAAACGTGTGTGGTTGTAGCGCTATAAAACGGTCATGCGATCGTTACAGTGGCTGGTGTTACCGAAACACTCCAGCCGTCGGTACATTTTATTGCTTGAATTATTTTATGAACTTCCTAACATGCACATCAGAGTTGTGAATTATAAAACTATACAACGGTCACATGTACATAAAAACAAAGTCACAGCACTAGTTCGAATATTTGTAATTTTGAAAAGAATAAAAAATAAAATAAAAATTAATAACCTTCCCGGGCATGCCATTAGTATATCTGGTCACCTGCATGATCACTTCTTCGGTACTGCAGCCACAGAATCAGTTTACGTATGGTACGTTCAAATTGATATTGTTTTGTTTTATAATAGATCTGAAAAGTGAATATCTACCGTTCATTCTACTTATAGGAAAGATTGTAGTGCTGAGAGTAAGAAATACATGTAGATGCTCAATATGCTCAGTTTTGTAAGAGTGTTGTGTTAATACTCCGGCGATTGTGAGTTCAAAATTATACAAGGTACACTTTTCCTCCCAGGTTTCCGATATCAATTAGGTTATTGAATAATAACAGGATACTTTTATCAGGCCTCGAGTGTCCATTTTCATATTAGAAAAAAAAGTTTAATATGGTCTAAATGTGTACATGATACATTTGTATATGTTTTTAGATGTAATATGAAACAGACAGGATACAAAGATGCAATAATGGAAGTACAACCCGAAGAAAGATTCCATCAAAAACAGCAGACTTTAGATCATAAACAGAAGATTCTACTGTATGTGTGACCAGACCGATAATTATCTGACCGGACTGTGCATAACCGATTTTACTTATTGATATTATTAGGAATACTTCTGTTTTAATCATCGGTTCAGCATGGTTTACTTTCAAGGAATCTGATTGGTCAAAGATTTATTTAATCTTTCTTGTGATTGGTTCGTGCATATTTCGCTCACTGTTTCCCACGATTTTCTGCAGTCAAGGCGTGTTTCATGCAGTCTCATTTTATTAACTTTAAAATCCATGCAAGTTTTTTTGAGGTTTGTTTAAAGGTATGCATTCCTAGTTTTATCCATGTATTTGTCTGTGTTATCGCTGAGATTATTTATGTCATTTTATGTAGCGCCCTTTTTCGCGATTGTCCGAGATAAGGTGTTCTCCGAAAAGCAGTATATTATTCTGAAAAATAACATAACAAATGATCTCTTCACTTATCATATACTCTATATACACTTACTATTCATTTAACTTACCTTTTAGAGACTAACTAACCATTACATTCACTGTGAGTGAGGGAAGGTGTACTGAAGCAGTTTTCAATACCACATATTGGTAAGTACAGTGTATGAATGTTATATGTTGTATACGCTGTACAATGTTTTGTATTTGCTTTGACCGTTTGTCATTGTGGTTATATGTTCTTTTGTATTACAATATTTACATCCGTACTTGATTTTCTGAACGATAAAAATTGAGTTCATTTTGCATGAACCGGTCGACCTTTCGTGACCTTTGTAGGCGGAATTTAGAAAGAAAGCAACGCTCTGATTGGACGCTGGTGAATCACCGCGCGTAGTGATCTTACTACGATCTACTTTATAGCTAAAAATAGAAGGGCACATGTTCTGTCGAATGTCGGCTTGTTTACATGTTTCTTTTGATGTTTTACGTAGAATTTAAATGAAAGACATTATTTTTTAGAAATATCATTTGAAAAATGGATGGTTTTGCGTTTGATAACAAAATAACACGCTTTGAACAAATAATAAAAAAACAAATTAAAATTGACTTACGCGGTTTTTACTACGGTTCGTCTGCAACAACTGTCAAAACAAACATGGCTGATGATGAGTTCGGCGATTTCTTTTTAGAACAACTGTTTGATCAATTATCGGATTTAGACAATGAATTACTTTCAACAATAGAATTAGGCGATATCTTCGTCCAGTCATTTGAAAAAGTCAGTAATAATATACTCTCATCTGAGACAACACCAGTGTCACTGGCGACAACACCAGTGTCACTGGCAGTGGAAGGGACATCAGAACCGAAACCAAAACGGTTTAAGGCACTGGCAGATGATGAAATCGACAACATTGAGGGAAAACATCAATCAACCTTCACAAAGAAAAACACCCAATGGGGCATAATTTTGTTTCAGGGTATGAAATAAATCATTAAACCCTTTTTATGATAATGAAGTAAAAGGTAACAATTTTCTAAAATAAAAGTCCTTTCCAATGACTTGCATTAATCAATTAAGGATTGACTCTTATTTTTTGTGCGTTCATGCAGTATGAACGATCGGCCGCGATTTTGCAAGAATTTGCAAAATCGCGGCCGAGCGTTCATACTGCATTACTTATATTTTCGCACTTTATTCCTTTATATTTTTCAACCTAAAAGTGTTCGAGAAAAACTGTTTACTCTTATAAGTCGTCCATGAATCACACTAGTGTTTCTTGGGAAATTTACAAAGCCCATTTAGCCGTCACCAGGCTATAACATTGCATAAAGACACAAAAAATATCAATCGTCCCCAATAAAATAAGTATTAAATAATACAAAAAATAGCTGTAAAGAGCTTCCTTTATAAAATTAAATCACTTACCAGAAAATGGTACACAATCCCAAGTCAATATTTTAATCAGAACGATGTGTTTCTATGCACCAATATATAAATCAAAATTTCAACTCAATGAAAAAGAGTAGACAAAATTAACCATATATGCTAGTGCATATTTGTTGATCAACAATGTTTGATTTTCTCCATCCATTCAGTGTAACCTGAGATTGGGTATGAAAATTAAATGAATATTCAATAATTGTAACACTATGTTCAAAACTATAAAAACACAGTCGATAGTCAACAACGACATTGTTTACATTTAAGGCAGGGAAAAATGTAGATTATCATCCGTAGTTTATAAAAACAAACACAGGGTGGTGTTGTTTTTAATTTTCAAAGAAAAATTGCCGGGTTATAATCAATAAAAGTTTTGGCTTTAGGTTTGGAACAGGTCTAGGTTCAATAGGGATACAAAAAATATATCAACCATTAAAATACATATTTTCTATTCAGAATGGCACAAGGAAGTTTTCGAACACGAGTTAGATTTTTAAACAGTCACTAAGGCCAATCTCGCTGAAAAACTAAGAAAGTTCTACTGCGAAGCTACTCCGAAGCAAAATAGTCACCGTGAAAAAGTTCTACCAGCCCATCAAGCCAATGAGTACCATCGCAACACAATGAACAACATAAGAAGTGCGATAAATCGGTTTCTTAAGGATATTGACAGGAATGTTGATATTGTACGTGACCCTGAGTTCACAAAATCTAATCGCACCTTTGATGGAAATTAAAAAAGAAGGATGGAATCCGGAACTTCTCGTCCAACCCAGCATAAGGAAATCGTCTCATGTGATGATCTGAAGAAAATTTCTGATTACCTGAAAGGCTATGAAAACTCTCCAATCATTCTGAGAGAGACAGCATGGTTCCTTATAGCTATCCATTTTGTCACAAGAGGCATGGAGTTCCATTATCAGCTTCGGAAGAACTGCATTAAGTTCCGTGAGGATGCTGATGGCGAAAATCTGATTCTGAACCAAGAAACCAAAGAAAAAAATCACCAAGGTGGCGCAAACCAAAAAAGTCCCCTCTCTGAAAAGAGGATATATGCAACACGAGAGGCTCTATGTCCTGTGAAAGTTCTCAGGCTGTTTATCAGTAAACAAAGTATCAATGCCAAGATGCTCTTTACCCAAATGGACAATCATGCACTTGCAAATCCATCTCAATTTAAAATTTAGTACACTGAGAAGCCCCTGGCAAAAAGGACATTTGAAATGCTCATGAAGAACATAAGCACCACAGCAGGTCTCAATCAACGCTACACCGCACACTGTCTACGAGCAACAGCCATACGGGGTATGAAGCTAGGCATATAATGTTCATGAGTGGCCACATGAATGAAGCTTTAATAAGGTCATACAACCGGGAATGTAGCACATCTCAGAAAAAAGCAATAAGCAACACCCTGGCAGCACTCACCGAGGGAGCATCTAATTCCAATCTTCCAAGACCATCAACAGCTCTGCAGCCTTACAAGCAAACTCAAATGAGTCTTGTTGATGATCAGGTTGTCACGTAATGCTACTGTTCAATTAACTTGTTGGAAGTCTTTAAGTTATTAAACAACAACCGTTCGAATGTCAGTTCTTTATTGTTCCGCGTTCTTTCTAAGTATAATAATACGTTCTAAATACAGCAGACATTTAAGGTAATCCCGCATCCTAACTGCCGTCCATTAAGGACCCAAGGCCGCTTTTCTTGGCTTCCCTAACCCCTCTGTTTTTACATCCAAAATCATCTCTCTTATACTACTTTTTTGTATAAATATGACAGCTTTACAACCCAAGGAATACATGTTTTTGTAATTAACATGACCATTTTGTACATTCGTACCAGGTCGGCTGTCAACCACTTTCATATTCAAATGACAATCAAATATGCCCTACATTACTAAACATACAGTATGTAGACACATATCCATTTAATTAAATCTTAATTATATCTTAAATATAACGTATTACGTCACATTGTGCCAACTTCCTCACAGATGATTCGACATAGCAATGAACAAAATATAAGTCATGCCGATTTTTTCAGAGCTGCCACTTTCAGCAATTGCACGATCAACATTACTAAGCCACAGTAATAGATTGACAATATCTGATCTACGTTTACACATGTTGATGTTTGTTAGGCCAAACAAAAAAATACCTGTGTTTTTGGTGACCCGACGGACCCTATTTTTTCCTCGCCGACCCTAATCTTTTTTTAGACATAAAAGTAAAAAAAAAAAAAATATATTTTTTAAATTCTTTCGTAAAAAAATATATTTTTCAAATATATCGTTATTATTTTCGTTGTTTGTCTTTTTATGTCTCCGGAGAATGTACTTTCATTCCTGATTATGTATTACCGAGACGGAAAAACAAAATGGCGGAGGGCGGCGAACCCTGTCCGATATCTTAAAATTGGCAAACGCATGTTTACAGTCAAAACACGTGGTTGATCACCGGAGACATATTTTGCTGTCTTTTTAATGAAAATATTTTGAATTATAGTTCGCGGTGTTATTTATCCATATCCATGTCCAAATTAAAACTTACTTTTTTATGATAAGGCTTTGCGTATTTCATGCAAGCTTCTTACGATTAGGCTTTGCAAATTCATGCAGGCTCCTGCCAGGTTCCAATGCAAATTTTATTTATCGTCATATTAGTTTATCCGCAATTCGCCTTATTCCAGAAGACCAGAATGCTTTGCGACAAAGGTGACTTCCGGTTTATTTCCGCATTCAATTTCCTAGTTATCGATACGAGTGAAAGGAAGAGCATTATTGGCAAAATAGATTGATAGGTGAGTAAAACCTGTTAGGAACATCAGTTTATACATTTTTCTATAAATTTCTACCGTTTTTTTGTAAATGTCAATGAAGTTTTCGACGTTTATACCCAACTTCAGTACACATTTAAGTGGGTGGGGTAAAATAACAAAAGACTCATAGTAGTTCTCAAAGACTTCAAATACATATTGATTGTTATGAAATATGCATTAAATTGTGGTTTGTTGAGTTTGTTATTTATTTATATTAATAATATTTTGCAAATAGTGTGAAATTGTTAAAATATGCAACTTTAAAGCAGTCAAGTAAATGAAGCTGAAAGCATAATTAATGTGATTAAGAAGGGCATTTAAATACTGACTGCTGTGCTGTATATAAACAAATATTCAGGTCATAGAATAGCAGCTTATAAATAATGTACTAGTAAATTGTATCTATTTAAATATCTGACTGATATTAAAGCTGCATTCTCACAGATTAAACATTTTGACAACTGTTTTATTTATTGTCTTCGAACGAGCCAATGTATGCAAACCTGCAAAAAAACCAGTAATATAAGACTGCTGACAAAACATCGGATCACAGATTTTCATATTTAAAAACATATTTTAATGCATTTTTCTTAAACCATTAGTAACGTTTTTGAAATTAGCCATAAAATTATAATTTTCAAATGGAGATATGAAAATCGGTGATCTGATTTTTTTTGTCAGCAGGCTTATATCACTGGTTTGCAGATATTTACAGAGAAATTGCCTCATTCCAAGACAACAAATAAAAAAAAGTTGTCAAAACGGTAAATCTGTAAGAGTGCAGCTTTAACAGCCTCTTTAGAGTGTTTTATATTTTTATTTTTCTGGCTAACGTGGATGATGATAAAACTATTTTATTTAATTTCAGAGATGTCTATTCCGGATGTTCCAGTCAGCCAAGTTGATGCTCAACAGGAGTAGGCAGTTGATACCATTAATCTGATAGCACCTGCTATATCAGCGGTTTTACAAGATATTTTTGTTCAAAACACAAGAGACTGGATTCGGTTCAAGAACAGAGATGAAGTAAATGAAGTGTTTCAATATGAATGAAAACTTTCCTTGAGTGCAAGGACTAAAGAAATGCACACAAGTGACATAGATTTAAATGTTTGATACAAAAAGTAGACGTTTAGAACTTAAAATTATGACACAGGATGTGAAAAAACACTTCATAGCCGATAACAGTCGAACAAGAGAATTTTCAAAAAGAAGAAAGATGGGTTTTTTAACCATTGGCATATGAACCTTTAAAGGAATTATTGCATACCAAGGACAATTTATTGTTTTTGAATTATATAATGTTATTATTAAATTGTATAAAAATCGTTTTTATTACAATGATTGTCTATGATCTTCTTATTCCAATGATTGTTTAACTCCCATGGTTAATATTAAAAAGACATAAAATCGATTTGTGGGCAATAACTAGCCACCCGGTTAACTTAGTTTGTAGGAGCGCCGTGCTAGTATACCGGCAGCCCTTGGTTCGAGCTTTTTCCTATCATGTTACTTTAGTATTTTTATAGTCAATAAGCCCAGGTGTCGTTAGCGTACAGTAGGCTGAATATTTTCTTGGCCCCAATTCAAACAGCCTCCCAATTCAAACAGCCTTGAGATTAAAATGAAACTTGGTACACATGCAAATTTTCAGAAACAGTAGGCTCATGTCCAGCAAGATCATACATAATATTTCAACGCTTGAATGATTAAATACATCTGCTGCTATGTATTCAAATTTCCATAACTAAGATTGTTCATCATTGTAAATATAGTGCTCAAGTTTAAAGCTGCATTCTCACAGACTGACCGTTTTGACAAAAAAATGTCTGAAAACCAGTGATATAAGAATGCTGATAGAAGATCAGGAAACATTTTTACATATCTTGACTGTTTTGACAAAAAATGTCTGAAAACCAGTGCTATAAGATTGCTGATAGAAGATCAGATAACATTTTTACATATCTTTGTTTGAATATTGATATTTATGGTTAGAAGCGTTACTAACGCTTTAAGAAAATGGAGTCTTTTGACAGTGTTTAAAACAACTGAGATCTGTTCTATTGTGAATCATTTTATATGATTGACTGAATTGAAAGCAATGATACCAAAATCAGTTAATCTGTGAGATTGCAGTTTTAAAGGTGCAGATCCCTTAAGATCAGTTGACAGGAGATCTCATCATATTTAATGAAGAATCATACATTCAATAATGCAATTCAACTTTTTCATTTTGATTAGAATCATCATATTATGAACACCATGAGCTCTGATTTTTTTGTTTTTTTATGACAAATTTATCATATCTGTAGAAAATGTCTGATACTATCATACAAATTATAGCAAAACAAACAAAAAATGGTTGTACAGAATTAATATTTATTTAAATATCTATAAAAAGAGTTGTTAAAATAATAAAACATTATGATGCACATTTTAAATGTAAGTACAAGAACATAAAAAATATTTAATTTATATCATTATTGAATAATAATATCTCTTATGAAAATAATATTAATAGTTATAAGTGTTAAATACTAAGCATTTAACATATTATACATGTATGAATATCAATAATAACAGTCAAAAAACAACAGTTCAACCAACAAAAGAGATCAAACAAGTACTAGCAATGGGAATCCAACCAATATGACCTGACAACCTACAGTAGCGGTTCAATCATCACTTCATTGCGTTCAAATCAGGCTCAACTAGATATCCATCCATTAAATACAGTCCAATCAACACTTGTGGTCAAACCAACACTTCTTGTCCATCCATTAAAAGTTGTTCAACCAAAACATGTAAATCAACTGAGTATAGCTATCCGAAAAACAATAGCTGTATATCCAACAATGATTCAATTAACACTAGTTGTCCATCACACATTCTGTCGAACAAGCAGTCCAAACAACACTGATGGTCCAAACAACACTTCCGGTCCATCCATTTATAATTGTTCAAAAAACACGTATGGCCCAACCAATATAGTGTCCAGTAAGCAATAGATGCCCAACCAACAATAGTGTTTCAACAGGCACTAGCTGTCCATCACATTGCTACCAATCTAGCAGCCCAACCAATTGTAGTGAGGTTCTTCATTGATAGTAATGATCTCAGAAGATAACATCCGCATATTTGAATCATATCTGTAAAGAAAGGAATGGAACATAAAAAGTATATTTTTTATAAAAAAGGTAAGTTATTCTCAGACATATTTATGGATGGGTTTTAAGACAATCTGGACCCCGATTTAATTCCAGGCCTGGGTGTATGCGACTATTTGGGTGGCCATCATAATATTTAAACATAACTAACTAGTAACAAATCATTCAGAAGACTACACAGGTGACAGCATGACATAATTACTCTTTCTAAGTAAAACGTTTATTACATAGTAATAAAATACACCGAGCAGTTTAAATATCATCATCTATATTGATGATGATTTATATATGTTCATTCATAAGACTATTACATACAGTAGTTATACCTGGTAATGTATTGATTTCGCATTATAGATTATGACAGTCAGATAGTAAAACAGACTAATATATTATTTGTGTTAATTTTCAAAACAAATGTTTAAGAATAGATGATAATTATTTGTTGTTAATAATACTCCAATAAGAATAGCAACCGCAGTCTTTTCTGAACCATCTACCCCACCCACCAGAACTAACTGTCCAGGTAAACAGTCAAGCGATTTATAACTCATGACATTCAAATAATATCACAATAATGTAATATAAACTCATTAAAATGACAAATCTAATCAAAATAAATAAATTATAACAAACCTGGAATGATAATTAGTCCGTATTTATCGCTGTTATTATACTTCGTTATAACCCGGAAATAAACCGGAAGTCACCCGGCCGCAAAGGATTATGGTCTATTGGAAAGTCGAGAATTATCAATGGTTATTTATTTCACCTTATTTAAGTGCCATCAACTGAAATCCAAACAGAAACCTGTGAAAGTTAACACATCTATTGGAATGTGTCGGCTGCAGATCAAACAGTACAATTTGTGACGTCAGAGCACGAGCGGTGATAAGATCAAAAGCGCGTGGCTATGGTTTATATCTAATTCGGTCAGTCGGATACCGTATGATCTCATTTGATTGCCAGGATTTAGCCTAGGCTGGTACGAAAATACCATACGATCGAAAAAAATAATAAACACTAATCGTCGTCTGGGAATCTTAAAACAATGACCGAAATGTTTAAATAAATATGAATGAAACTTTGATTGTAGTAATGTACGAAAATAAGATAAATCCATAACCGCATTTACTTGTTGTTTTATTAACCTACCTCCACTTGAAGGCCTAGTTTAAGGAGCTAACAGTTGACAAGAAAATCGGCGATTTTCCTCAAGCAAATTAAAAATTTAGTTGATCATTGACCGTTTGGATAGAACAATATCAAAGATTTGTTGAAATTGAAGTGCTGGATTTTTCCTAAAAACCGATCACGACTTATAATCGAGTATTGTATACAAAAAAGCACCAGATTTCATGGGCAGAATTGGCGGGAAAATACGGTAGTCGAAGGTAAGGAAATGATTTCTGACATTAAACAATGCTGTTTTATCAGACTTTTTGTAAATTAGGAAGCGCGTAGATATAACATAATTGATCTGATGCAACAGAAAGTTGCATGATATGGAAAGCGTAAAAAAAAAAAAAATCCGACCGACCGACCCTATTTTTTATCGCCATGTAACCGGAAACACAGGTATTTGTTTTTGGCCTAACAAGGCAGTTTTCTGCTTTATTGCAAAATTTGAAATACCTACAAGACAGTTTGTTATCATTTCATTTAATACTTTAATGGACATAAAGAATATATTGTAGTGGTATTGAAGTTAGAAGTGTGATTTAAGCTGCACTCTCACACATTAACCATTTTGACAACTTTTTTTGTCTTAGAATGAACCAATTTTGGCATAAATATCTTGAAACCATCTGCTGGCTCACCGTCCAATTTTGGCGTAAATATCTTGAAACCATCTGCTGGCTCACCGTTCAGCTTTAACACAATTTAAGTAAATACTAAAACATATATGAATGGTTTCCAAATAGTATGTTTTATACGACAGTTATATTTTGAAACATTCTGGCTAGTACAAGACTTTATGCTATTTAATTCATAAAATTTCAGAAAATTGATCATTTATTGTGTGCATTAAATTGATAATTTGTTGTCAGGCGCATAGCTTTGGCCAATTTGGGCGTATGCCGATAAATGACATACAGCATATTGAACCCTTCACTATTTGGTTTTTAATTAAGATTCGGGATTTTTTGAATGACAAAAACTTTGACTTGTTAAAATCTTATTAGTATTACAAAAAATGCATATTTGCTTACAGTCAGCTACGCGCCTGGTTGTGTTATTTTTCTATGCCAAAATATCTCAACAAAGCTTAAATGTTACAGGTTCTTGATCATAAATGATCGTTTTGATGTAAAGTAAATAACTTTAATTGAAATAAAATGTAACTATTTCTTTCAAGTTTAGATGTGAAATAAATTGAAAAAAAAATGATGTTTTATTAACAGAATATTTCAAAACTGCGGGCTTATACAATTAAATTCGTTCTGCCTTAGCCTTGAGCCGTCTTGTCTTAGTCGTGTACCAGAACTAGCTGATAGCTGACGTCTGAACATTTTGAACATAAACAACTGATGAAAATGAAATAAATGTGTCCAATTTTAAAATTTTGACACCATGAATAAAATACATTTTCACATCATCAGAAGAATTGAATATGAAAAAGTTTGTAAGCGTGCCTCTATATTTAAGAACATTTTAAAATCATATCACGTATTTAAAAAAAACAAAAACTCTTCATTTTAATGCATGAAATGAGACTGTCAAAGTGTCATATATTTTCGCGAGTTCGAACAATCGTCTAAAATTTGACAATTCGAGAATACTAGCACATCAGAACACTTTAATATATTTGCAAAAGTTAAAAGATAACGAAAAGAATGAAATTATGACTTTTTAATTACCTTGGACTGGAAGTAATCCATAAAATCACCGTGACCACATTTTTTATGCCCTCACACATGTGTCATGCATATGTAAAACCCGAGTTAAAATGTATCGAAAATTCTCTTGATTAAAATGAACATATTACAACAAAACATCTTTACTACATCCGCATATTTTACAGAAACTACCAACTGATTAAAAAAATATTTGATTAATAGTTTTTTCTGCAAATTACTTATGGACTATTTGTTAAGCGGAGGAAAAAAAGAACGCCTGGTTAAAACACTAAGGGCGACAAGTGCTCTTACCCTTTACATTTGCTCTACACGTTTTGTTTCCCTTTGTTGTAATAAGAGACTTGTTCTCAAACACTATTAGAGCGAAAAAATAACGAAATAAAAAGGAAAAAATGTAAATATACGTATTGATTCTTAGTTGTTGTGCGTTCATGCAGTATGAACGCTCGGCCGCGATTTTGCATATTTTGCAAAAACCGCTAACGCGGTTTATGCATATGCGGTATCATGTGAAGGAGTTCCGTGAGTAGAGAATATATATCTAACTAATACTGTAATACTGTTGCAAACGTTCTTTTTTGGCCTTATCATGTTGCAAAAACGTCTTTTCGTGTCGATGTTTAGTTAAAAAAAGAACAGAAATCAGCCAAAACGTCTTCAATTATATATTTAAACGTGTTTTTTTCATATTTGTAACCAGCAAGCATTAGCTTTGCGAATAATATCAAAATTGTATGGGGTCACCAGCCATTCAAAATTATACGTGAATATCTCAACAGTATGAAAGTAATTGTAAGAGCTGAGACAAGTTTTTTGTTTAGATGTTGAATAGGTGCCCAACTCAATCAGTGTAAGTCCCGGAACTGTTTGTCTTGTTTTTCAGTGCAGTATACTGCCACTAGAAACATGTGTACCAAGTTTCATTAGAATATCTTTATAGAAGATGGATGGGTAATGTACTTATGTTCCAGTGTTTGCACTATGCCAACAAATGTAGAGATTTTCAATAGTTAGACTGAAAAAGAAGGCAAGTGAATGCTAACACTCGTATGTTGTTTTTATTTGCTAGTCAAATAGAGAGAACAACTGAACAAGGTCACAATCTTGAGATATGATCCGTGTTATTGCATGTGTATATTGTCAGTAGCCACATGTACACCAATGTTCATTTGATTTTGTTTTACGACATATGATCAGATCTTTTGTTTTGGACTTATTAAGGTCAGAAATAGCTGTGTGTTTTTTTTTAACTAAACCGCAAAAATGAAAAGTTAAAGTAGAGAAAAGTAAATAATGAAACAAGGGAAATGATTATAGTAGATTTACAGCATCTACATGATCACAATATGTTGACAAATAGTTCAAGTACTTCTAAAAAGAAATATAAATATTAAGGATATTTACAACATCGGAATTCATAGTTTAATATTAACAATTATATCACTCCAGAGTTTCATTTTCAATATAGCTATAAAAATATATAGAAGCAACAAGATATTCAGATGAATTGTCATTATTAATCATACAAATGTATTTACAAAACGCACATAACTAGACCATGAAAATGAAAAAAATCGATTAAACACACTGCTTCACCGGTCAACCCAATTTGAGTACAGTTCTGGAATGTACGAATCAACGCAAAATCTGTCAAGTTGACCCAATATTTTCCAGATTGATTCACTGAAGGGAGTTCTCTGTTAATACAGGCTTACACATGTCCAAACTACAAAATCACACTATATCCGCCTGCAGGTCCCTTGTGTTCTTTTGTATTGCCTTTGAGTTCATTATTTTAGCTGTGTTTGCATGCTTCATTCCGTACTCTGTGTACTTGCTGGTAGGATAAGCGTGCTACAACATCTGACGAAGAAGTCAATCAGGTTCTGTTGTTTCTTACGACAGCTGCTGCAAAAGTCTGAAGCTGTTAGGCGTGCTTTTGTGACCTCTTGCTATTTCTCACTATCCTGTCCATGTTAAAATTACAGTTAATGAAACATGTTCATCGATTTGATTTAAATAATCAAATATATGAACTCCAATATTCACATAATTATACTTTGAAAATATATCAGACATAATTTCACATTAGGCCGTATCGTCAACAGTTTGATCTCCACACAATAAACAATAACACATACATGTAGCTACGATAAAAACGTTTAGGAACACTTCTTTCAATAAAACTAATTTACCATAGCTTTAAATTCACAATGCATTCTAAATGTGACAATATGTCATCATTTGACAACTACAGTGATTATATGCGATACGAGATATTTTCTGATATTCATTGAAGCATATCACGTTAACAATTGCTTTTGTGGAAATATATGCATATCGGATTTTAACACGATTGTGAAATCAAATAATCGTTTTCATTCGATTAAAAACATCAAGAGTAAAACAACTAAGTCTGACTTTTAAAAGAGATTAGGAAAAGGGTACTTCCAAAAAGCACCATCTTAACGCTCCCTTAGCAAAATTGTTCTCTTACTCGAGCTCTTAGAGTTTCTTAAGTTATTTTATATAAAAGTAAAAGACAATAATGAAATATAACAATGCAGTAATCAGTTTCACTATTTAACACAATGAAATGCAAACGGCATAGTCTCAGTTCGTGCAAATATAATCCTGTACGTAAATATTACTATTTTGGTTTGTAACAAATATACTTTATATTTATTTAAAAGAACACAATACTAGAAAGACACGCATTTTGATCACTTAGCCAAGGAATAATGGCAATTGAACAATACTTCACAAACCTCAAAACGAGTGCAAAAAACTGTCAATTCGGAGATCGAAAAAAACCTTATTATCCGAGACAGAATCAGAGCGTCTCTTAGGAGAAGGCTGAAATCCAATGTTGGCTTAACTTTTCAGAGCGACCGACGGAAGCAAGCCACACAAGCAATGAAAGTGTAATCATCATAACCTCAATACGATCATTTATTTGTTTATCATGTACGTAAAATATGATCTTTTTATAGAAAAGCCTGGCGAGAATGCTTGTGTCACCAAATATACACTCAAAGAAAAATGCTTAAATAACCACAAGATACACAATGAGTCCATTTAAAAACGAGCCTGCAAAATTTTCATAGACGCCCCCTCAATTAGTTAATAGTTAACGGCTTCGCAGTTGAGTACGGTTTTCTTCATTTTGTTGAATAGTAAAAGTGTATGTTGGTGGACTTCAATGGGGTTTTATGACTGAATATCATATTATTATCATATTTATGACTACCTATCATACAGTTCCACCTTCTCACGCCTTACCATCTGGAAAGAAAGAAAATCTCCTTTCAGAATACGAATGGCTTTTCAAAGATAACTTTTAACATCTCACACGCCTTCGACATTGATGAAGCACTCCAAAATTTAATCTTCAGCACCACAATCGCACGGAATCACCGCTACGTATTCGTGTGTCAACCGAAATTCCGTCTCACTATCTAATCCAGTGTCTAAGAAGGCAAATGACCCCTTTAAGTTACTCCTATGACCTTCCCTGTGAAACAAAAACCAGCTGCAACGATCATATTTCATTTCACTTAAGTCCAAAACTTCATTTCTGCAACCAAACTTACTTGTAGTGGTGTAAGAGTATGTCTTTGTTTTCCCCCTTTTCCGGCCATTATGTGTCACTCTACTTCTTCATTTTTATAATATTTGTTTTGGTTAGCATATTAAACTTACTTAATTACGTAAAGCATTAACCTAACATTTATTTCATCATTTAAAAACGTTTTGTTGATAAGACATGTCTAATAATTTATCAACAAAACCAAATTTCTAAACGTATATATTGCTATATTACTGAACTTTTTCGTATGCCAAAACTTATAAAAATGTACGCATATAATCATTTAAATGTCTATACTACACGGGTGAAAGAATGTGATCCATCTTACACACAACAGTCAGAAATGTCACATTTCATGTTGAAATGTGAAAACATACTTTGACATACAAATATGTCACATCAGAAAAAGTCATCGGAGCAAAACATGCTTAAGGTAGCACACCCCTAATGGGCACAATTTCAAACTATGATCAGCTTGATAAATTCTTAAAGTGTATCATTTCCTGGATTCAAAAACAAAAATTAAAAGAAATTTACCGTCAAATAACATTTTTATTCAAATTTGAATTACCCTTCCCCCATTTCAGAATTGTCGATAAAACAACATTATCCGAGAGACAAGAAAAATCCTTTATTTCATTTATTTTTTAACATTTGGTAATTATTTGGTATCAGAGTAACAAGGAATACATTTGCTTTCAGAAAAAATACATTATTGATCACATCACCAACAAATATAATCATACTCTACTTAAATAGCCATTTGGTATTATAATTTTAACATACTGTTTGACCGCGTAAAATTGGAGCATCGATGTTTAAAAGCAAAATCAAGCAAAATCAACAAGTTCTATAAATACTCCTGACCTGTTCTTTATTCTTAATTATCTTAAATATTTTGAAAACATTATGCCAAACAATCAAAATGTTTTACCGTGTCATTTAAAAAAGTTTGAAATTCGCATCCATCTATTTCAGACGTGCCTGCAAGTTATAAAATCTTCACAGAAGCAAATGTTTATGTGTAGAAATGTATTTAATTACTTTTAAATGTAAATACAATATTAACTTCTGTAAAAAATGTTAGCTAATGAAAACAATGAAGAATAAAATAAAAAAAATATATTTGTGCTTCTGACTGGATTCGAACCATTACCTTGAAACCCTCAAAAGATTTGTAGTCTTGTGCTTAACAACATAGGCTAAAACATTGAAATTGAAGAGTTTCAAGTGGAGGTTTTCATTAGGAGTGTGCTATCTTAAAACATAATTCCGAAGACTCAAAAGACAGACACTGCAAGAAAAAGATACTGAAAATTGGTCACAGTTAAATATGAACACCTGCTGTTTTGGGTTTTAAATGAATGTTGATATTTGGTGAGGGCTTAGCAAATTACTAATTTTCATGATGCGTTGCGTTGTTAGGTCGAAAGACAGTATGTTTCTGAAAGTATTCAATATTACAAGTCAAAACATCAAATTATAAAAAAAAATCATGCTGAATTGTTAGAAGTGAAAGTGAAATAACGGGCATAGAATCAACTTATTATAAACTTCTCTAAATGTAAGTATTAAAACAAAAATAAATGTGTTAATAAAATGTTTTTTTTTTTCGCTAAGTATATTTTATTTTGTGTCATGGTTCATTTAATAACAAAAATCTTCAATTGAGGCAATTTAATTAAGTTATTGACTAATTGTCCAAATCATCCAATCCTTGTGCACATGTATTTACTTTGTTTGAAAATTGATATCACGTTTTGGTTCTTGAGATGTACCACTGAGATGCATGGGAGTTTCCTCAATTTAATGCATACTTTGATAAGATTTACCTTTTACGTTGTTTTCTTTATTCAGGATTTTTGGGATAAGAGTTAGGTTTGTGCACATAAACCCCAAGTAAATTTACATTTTACTGAACGTTCCTTGATAAACATACCTAGTTTTTGATATAATAAATTTTTGTGATTTTGTTTGTGTGTTCTATGTCTTTGGCGTTTACCCTGTGCCATGGAGTTTATGTTTAACCTTTGGCTCCTGAGCTTGTGTCTGTAGTTTTTCACATAAGTGTTGTTCCTTTAGGCCATGTTGTTAACAATAACAATTTTAAACTTTAAGAAATGAAATGAATGGAGAAAATTTGCAGAATATAACCGAACGCAAAGAACGAGAGAAAAGAAGAAAAAACAACTCGCCAGTTGAATCGATGATCGATTTTGATCAAATACAATAAGTTATCGCCGATTTCAGGCCCAACCAATAATATTTCGATTTTAATAATCGATCATCTAAATATAATTTACAGAAGGAAAAAAGTATTTAATAAATACATCTATTTGAACATTGCGGACGACAAAGAAGTAGAATAGATCTCAAATATATATTTACATGTTGTATTTCAGAAGTGCGGACGACAATAATGTAGAACAAGTTTCAACAATACATTGAATACTGCGAACGACATAGAAGAAGAACATTTTTAATACTTCTCTTTCTACCGGTCATTTTCCAAAACAGTGGAAAGATGCCAATGTATGTTCAGTTTTCAAAAAGGGAGATCCGACACTTCCTGTAAACTATCGTCCTATCTCCCTACTTAATACAATGAAAATAGTGTTCAAACGGGCAGTATATAAACATTTTTTTTAACCATCTTCGTGATATAAACTTTCTAACCTCGTTTCAGTCAGGCTTTCGGCTTTGTGACTCCACTGTTAATCAACTTACCTTCCTTTTACAACACTTTGTGCAAGGCATTAGATGATGGCCTTGAAGTTCGAACAGTATTTTTTTTATATTAGTAAGGCGTTTGATAAAGTCTTGCACAAGGGTTTGCTTGTGAAGCTTCAAGAAACAGGTGCCCATGGCAACTTACTATCGTGGTTCCGTGACTATCTCAGTAATCGTAGGCAACGCGTAGTTCTCCCTGGCTCTATGTCTAGTTGGGTCAAACTTGAGGCCGGTGTTCCGCAAGATTCTATTCTAGGTCTCTTTTATTTCTTATATTCATAAATGACATTGTTGTTAACATTGGTAGTAATATAAGGTTATTTGCAGACGATACCAGTCTGTACATTCTCGTCGATGAAACCCTGAAGGCCACTGAAATAATCCAGAGGAACATTGATAGCATAAGAACTTGGGCTGATAAATGGTTAGTAACCTTTAACCCTGCAAAAACATGTCAATTTTGTTTTCCCGAAAACGACAACCTCGTTTCTATCCCGAGTTAAATATGTATGGTCAACAAATTTCAGAAACTAACTCGCACCAACATCTTGGTTTGGTCCTTCCAGTGACTGTACATGGCTTTGAGTACATTAGAAGTAAAGCTCTCAAACGCATATGCATCATGCGAAAGCTAAAATTCCGTTTGGACAGAAAATTTCTAGAAATTATCTATTTTTCATACATCCGCCCAATTCTTGAATATGCTGATGCAGTCTGGGATAATTGTACAGACTACGAAAAAAGTGAACTTCAAAAGATCCAAAATGAGGCCGGTATAATCGTTTGTGGGGCTACAAAGCTAATATCTATTTTTGTTCTTTATAAGGAACTGTGCTGGCATACTCTTTCAGAAAGACGACTCAATCGCAAACTATGTCTTTTCTATAAAATGGACAACGGCCTTGTACCTGAGTATTTATCATCCCTTACACCCCAAACTGTTGGTTCTCGGAATTATCCACTACGCAATGCATCTAATACAAGAACGGTTATGTCACGTACTAATTCTTACTTTTCCTCCTTTCTTCCTTCTTCTGTACGTGCATGGAATGAGCTTTCTCGGGATGTGCGAGACAGTCCTTCTATTGCTTTTTTCAAGAGATCAATTTTTTTAATCAATCTTCAGTCAGCTCTCCATACTATTACAACGGTAAGCGTCGAATGCATGTACTCCACACTCGAATGCGTACTAGTTGTAGTGCTCTTAACTATCACCTGTTTTGCAAAAACATAATAATTTCTGCTCTATGCGAATGTGGGGAAGTTGAAAGTAGCACTGATATGTCTGGAATCACACGTGTTGACATTGATATCATTCTCAATGGTGATCCCACCCTTAACAACGAGAGCAACTAAAAAATCTTCAGTT
This sequence comes from Mya arenaria, assembly GCF_026914265.1. Taxonomy (NCBI): domain Eukaryota; kingdom Metazoa; phylum Mollusca; class Bivalvia; order Myida; family Myidae; genus Mya; species Mya arenaria. The sequence goes on from NC_069131.1 coordinate 70,688,821, forward strand.
TTGTTCATAACTTCTTACAAGACCCGAAACGCTTCTGATTATGATTTATTCCCAGACTTGACCCTTTTCATCAAACGGTATATGTACCCAGCTATCATAAATCTAACTATTATCAAACTTACATCTATTCTCACTCTGTCTACTTTTGTTTTCATCCATGCTCTCTTTTGTTTTCTCTTTTTGTTGCCAAAATCATCATTTTTATACATAAATTCAAACGCATGCATAAGATAATACTCTGCATGTTTTTATTAACAACATATATACATGTAATTGAAATCGTCTAACCTTCTCATTATTCTGCATAACGTGTAATTTAATTCTCACGGAGAGAAACTTTATAAGCTATGCTTTCGTTTCAATCCGATTCTATATATCAATGCAAATATCTAAATTGTATTATATGTGTACGTCGACTCTTATTTTTATATATTTTTATATAGATATGTTGAATAAAATATGTTTAAATTTAAACTAAGAACATACAACATTATATATACTTAAAAAGTGCGGACGATAAAGAAGTATTACATATTTCTTAAACATATTAAGTTTGGTAATTTCTTCCTAATACATATAATTGAATTTTTTATTTCAAAGTTATTATTATTGCTACATGTAATTATGTTGAAACACTTTTCTATTCACAGATACTGACAATGACGGACATTTAATTGAAGTTCATTGTACAATTGTATATTTTCTTTGAAATGATGTGTTGTTAGTGTGGTTAATTCAATCTTTAGTAAGCTGTATCCTCGTAGCATCATAGAGTTAACACCCTCAATTTGTACACAATCCATGCGATTACATATATTATTGGCATAGAAAACATCATTTTATACAGAGTATATTATTTTCTCGTATCGGTTTAATACAAAGAAATAAAATGATCGTAAAACATGAATTCTGTATACCTCGATTGTTCAACTGCTTGCAAAAACATATTATGAAATAGAAAATCGTTCTCCTATGAATGAGTAATTATTTTTTTGGAAGTCTTAATGTTCATTAACCTTTTGTTTTTAGTTGAACTAAATTGAAAATAACATGTAGAAGTATTTTGATTTAACCAGATTCAACAAAGTTTAATTTCGGGGCTCTGGTGTATACTGCATTGCCATCTTACGTTCAAACGGAAAGTCATAAATTTTGGTTTCCTGCAAAAAATGAATATGTTTATTTTACTGCTAAACATTCAATTTGTATTGTTTGCGAAAAGATATAAAGTATACACTAGTTGTGATTTTATTGTGCATTTGGTGTCACAAGGGCCATAAAAGGGGACAGGATAGTCTACCAGACAAATCGGCCCCTTACCAAATCGGCCCCTAGCTCAAACGGTTACCTTTTCGGCCCCTTACCAAATCGTCCCCATCACGTAGACGTTTCGGCCCCTGATTACCGAGACGTTTTCGGCCCTTATTTTTATTTCTAAATATAAGTAAAAAACATGTAATTTTTATTTTTTATTTTAATTGACTAAATATACTGTATACATGCATACAAAGGTATAGATAAAAATAGATTTAAAGAAAATATCTGTACATTTGAAAACATGTAAAGATTTATTCACAAGATATTTTTATAAAACGAAATGGAGTTGAAGAAGAAATGTTTAAACTGTCTCTGTCTCACCTGAAAACATTTCAGTTTCAAAATAGAAATCGCCTCACATATATATTTATTGCGAAATTGAACATTGCTTTTTATACTTTCACTTACATCTCTGGTTAGTAAGACCCGCTTCTTTCTGAGTGGGTCAGCCGGGTGACAGTGCTCCTTAGCGCCCCTTGAAAAGACCTCACCCCGCTGATTAACCGACGCATAGCAAGACATGTCTTTATGCCTGATGCTGCATTTCCACTGCCAACTGGAATCGGTCTCTTTCTGAAATATGAAAAGGAATGTCTGCATGCACTTATATTACCTTCTTATTTCTGAGCTTTTCAATAATACAAATGCTATATTCGCCTGCAATATCCTATGAACATACCTTGACACAGTATGAAAACCCATCCGATGACACCAGCTTCTGTCGCTTCCGGTTGGAACCCTCTTCGACGACCTCGTACTCTACCTCGGCTTCGTCAACGACGCTGCACGACAGCATCGGCTCTCCTATCGACCTACATTGTAAGTAATTGAAGTGGAATGTAAGTACAAGACTAATGTTGCATAAAAAAAATGTTTAACAGTCATTCATTCTGATACAATGATAGAGAAATGTTCATGTGTCTTAACTTAAATTTACCTTTCATGGATTACAGTTGTGTCAACAGGTCCATCTCTGGTTACATCGAATAGCTGCTCGCGACTGTCGTTGAGGCTGGGGCCTACGATGTAGGTTGCATCTAGAGCGGATACTTCATTTGAACTTTCATCAAGGAACGATTCCGCTGAAGTGGTTGATTCGGTGCGATTCGGTGTCGATGCAGAACTGCCTGTGCTGAAGTCAAGTGCGAACGTCACACTGAGAACATCGCGTACTGGTGACTGAAAATAAATAACAAAGGCATACGAACACATATAAAATATATATTCTGTTCAACCATATAAATTCATTCTATTAATATTATAAATAGTGACGTAACAGGATATGCCTCGAACGTATTACTTTGTGGGCGTGACTACCTAATTAAATCGCAATATGCCCGAATATTGCCCTCAGCCAATCAGAGAGAAGATTCAAAAAAGAAAGGTCTGCCGGATCGATTGGGGGAGGGGCTTACCAATCTCTTTAGTTTCCGACACATTTCAACTTAAACTTCATGTTTTGTACTATTCAGATTTCATTTAAAACTACATGTTTAATTTAATTATAATAAAGAGCTTGAGCACATTTTAAGAATTTTGATAATAAACACGTCCTTTTTAGCTATAACATTGCAAGTACTGTTTTTCAGTCCGATTGGCAGATATGAATCAAATAAAATCTTGTGAAACTTGTGCATCATTATCGCGTCTAAATAAAAACATAGAGGTTTGTATTGTTTGAAATAGCATCAATTTACAAAAATAAAATACTGAAGGTTTCAGTTGCACTTTTGCTAGGATACAATGTTATTCATTAATTAATATATTAATTAATTATTTCGTTCGTTCGATCGTTGGTTTCAGTCGTCTGTCATTCATCCATCCATCTTCATTTGTTCGTTCGTTCGTTCGTTCAATCATTTTGTTCGTATCACTTACTCTCTCATTTTTATCCTTCACTGTAACGGAGCTACACTTGAATGTGAAAATATATGAGATCTGAACAATAGAGGAATTTCACGACGGGGTAAATTTTTACCCTCGCACCGGTTGGCGGCCATCTTGGAGGCATTCAAGGAACGATGACTAATCGGCAGTATTTCTCTTGATTATTTTCACATTGTTACGCGATAAATGAACTCTAGGTATGGATACAACATCAGGAAAACAACAAAAAAACTCTAGTTACAAGGATGGACTTGAATCTTCTGATAGAATACGGTATGAAACGAAGTTGGATGTAATTGGTGGACTTGACCCCTATGACAGCAGCTTGAAGTGGTCAACAGATGTTGCCATTCTTCCTTCTGTTACCTATCCAGACATTGTGAACTACCTGATATTCACTCCAAGTAGATTTAAGATTGATGATTTGAAAGCCTGGAAATCTTTAGAAGCTGTAAACCAATTGTGCTTTGGTTGGGTTCGAGAAAGAGGTGCCATAGACACAGCAGGGCATATCGTTGTGAAGACAAAGGTAATTAATGATATAAATTCCCTTAGCTAATGGTTATCAGTTATTGACTACTATTAAAATATTTTTTAAGTAAACTCATGGTAAATAATTAAACTATATATATGAAGGAATATTTATTTAAGAACGCCCCCCGCCCCCTTGGTCCGGGGGTATATCGGGGATAGCTGGGGAAATGGGTCATGTTTTTACCTTCCAGGTGGCCCGACAGTGCTGGGTAAATGCTGTGGTCTTTGTAAACCATTCCAGCATGGAAAACTATTTGGTTTCATATTCATTCAGTTTCTTATTTCTTCAGGTCCTGCATTCACAGAGGCTGCGAGAAAAGCCGCTACAACCATGGGTCATCGCAAAGCCAGATGGTGTTGTTGTTGCTGCCCATTGCAACTGCATGGCTGGTCTTGGCGAGGCGTGTACTCACATTGCAGCCCTATTGTTTTCTGTCATGGCTGCTGTGGAAGTAAGAGACTCTAAGTCTGTGACAGAAAGCAAATGCTGGTGGATACAGCCAACAGCTACAAAGGCGATCAACTATAAAGAAATAAGTGAGATTGACTTCACATCAAAGAAATCCGCAGCCCGGAAGGTGACATCAACATCTGAAATGCCAGAGAAAACACCAACCACACGAAAGGCAAGCTTTCCGAAAGCCTCATATTCAGACTTAATGTCATTTTGTGAGAAAGCCCAACCGTTGCAGAAAAAACCTGGCCTTCTCTCTGTCATTGATCCTTTTGCTGATGAGTTCATCCCAAAAGCAGACAAACTTGACTTGCCAGAACAGTTGACAAAACTTCGTGATCCCGACCTCATCGGCAATGACACTACAACTGTTCTTTTGAAATGTTCCGAAGTTACAATTACTTGCACAGCTGAGCAAGCTGCAAATGTGGAAATGGAGACACGGCAACAGTCAAACTCTGGACTTTGGTTTAGATTTAGAGCTGGTCGGATAACTGCTTCAAAAATGAAGGCTGCATGTGTAACCAACCCACTGAAGCCATCTGAAAGCCTTGTAAAGAGTATTTGCTACCCCGAAAGTAGCAGATTTGAAAACATTGCAACAAAGTGGGGTCTAAGTAATGAAAACAGAGCACGTGACCAGTTTGTAAAGCATGTGAGCCATGAGCACGAGGGAATGAGCATTTCAGACTGTGGTTTTTTCATCAGCACAGACAGGCCATTTCTTGGGGCGTCACCTGACGGAATTCTCACATGTGCATGTTGCGGCTCTGCCTGTGTGGAAGTTAAATGCCCATATACAATAAGGGATGATATCATTTCAGAGAGCAATTTTACATGCCTTGAAATCAAAGAAGGCCAGTTGACACTAAACCGGGAACACAGCTATTTCGACCAGGTTCAGACACAAATGGGAGTGTGTAAAATGGATGTTACTTACTTTGTAGTGTGGACCAGTAAGGATTTGTTTGTTGAGACAATTCCATTTGACAAAAACTTATATGAAAATATTTGTATGAAAGCTGACAATTTGTTCCGAATTGCTATACTGCCCGAGCTGGTAGCTAAAGTGTATACAACTCTGGTTGTTGACAAAAATGATCTAAACCAGTCTTTATGTACTCCTCTGCTCAAATCATCAGAAAACATCCAAAGCCCTGTCAAAAGTGATGAAAAACTTTATTGTGTGTGCAACCAGGTTGAGTTTGGTAAAATGATAGGTTGTGACAATGATGATTGTGAAATTGAGTGGTTTCATTATGGTTGTGTAAATATTGAAAGTGCTCCAGCTGGGAAATGGTTTTGCCATGTATGTAGGAAGCTGCCACAGTTTAAGCGCAGGCGTCTTGCTCGTCATTAACTGGATCATTGTGTTGACTGTTTAATAAGTGAATTTGATCTATCATATGTAAATGTATTTCCAGAAGTTAACACATTCATGTACTTGCATTTGTTCTGTGACTGGCAAGTTTTTGATTATGTTTTATATGTACAATAATAGTCAATTCTTAACATGTACAATTCACTTGTTATTGCTGCATTTCATACCTTACCAGTATAATTATTGTTCATTGAAAGATAAATGATTTCAAAAGTGTTTTTTTTCTTTTTTATGCTTTCTTTGGTCACAGCCTGTGAAATTCAGGTAAATGTGGCTTTTTGGTGCTCAAAGGTTGCAGAGTGCAAGTTTGAACAAGTTATAATGGCATTTAACAAGCATGCTTAGTACTGGTTCTACACGGAACATGTTCGAGAACATTTCATATTTATATTTATTATGCACATGTAGCAGTGGCGCCTGCAATAACACTACTAACATGATGTGCAAACAAACAACAACATGTAGTTCACTTTTAATCAAATCCAACAACTGATGCATTTAGGTTAACTAATGCACAACACACATGGGCAATTTTGTCAAGTACAGTGAAATCATTTTCGTCCTTAAACATTAGAAATCTTATAGGCACAGTTCCATTTAAAAATGAGTACTTTTGACGGACAGTCCCAATTACCCGTTCTACATGAATTCGGACATTGGCAAGTTTTCTTGTTGATTCAATGTCTGCCGCTGACAGCTGATCTCTACCTTTTGTGAAAGCTGGTATGTTAACCGACGCTGCAAGTGAGCCAACACTTGTACTTATATCAAAACCTCGGTCAGCTAAGATCAAATCACCTGGAGACAGTTTATTCAAATACCCACAGTGTTCAGTTATATTCTTGTCGCTGGTTCTACCACCCCAACCTTTTGAAATATAAGACACAGTTCCTTGAGGCGTTATTCCTATAAGAAATTTAACTGTATGATGGTGTTTATAGGAGCTGTAGGTTTCTGCCGAAGCCTGCAAATTAGAAGGTTTTTCAATAAACACTTCAAAACAGTCTATAATGGAAACAACTTTCTTCCCAAAGTTTTTTCGAAACTGCATTGGCATTTTCTTTTGTAACACTTCTCGCTGAGGCCAATGTACCATTGGGTGTAGTCTAGCAAACATGCAGTCCATTACATTGGTAAACACTCGTGACACTGTCGCCTGAGAAACACCAAATTCATATGCCAGGAACATCACTGACAAGTTGAGTCTTAGTCTCATAAGAGTCATGATCAACATCTTGAACTGTGTCATAACAAGTGAAGATGGCAAATAGGGAAGGAGGTACTCTAACACCAACATCAGAGTTTCATGAGATGACAAACCGGTCAAGTGGTTCACCTTTTCATCATTCCCTTCAAAGTCTTTCTCTGAGAACTTGTCTGATAGCTGAGACTTCAAGTGCTGATTTTGAGATTGGAGTGCTTCAATCTCATGTTTCATTCCCTCTATGTACTGCCCGTTGATGTCTGTTTGGGTTGAAGAACATGGAGTCTCAGAATCTTCATCCATTGGGCCTGTGTCTGTCAGCTCAGCTGAAACATCACATGAACAAAATAAGAAGTGCAACTAAAATTTATATAAAACACATAGGAAGTATTACACCTGTGCTATAACAATGACCATAACAGGTCAACTGAAGGTTATAATGAGTGTTCCATTTGGCACAGGTTTAAATCCCACAACTTCACTGGTAACTATATTATATACCCTATGGTTAAGCCGTTATATACAGTATGCTGCTAAATTAAGTTGATTACCTGTGGCAAACTGGGACATATCTAATCTTCGCTGTATTCTGTCTTTCTGGCGATTGTAACGACTGGTAGACGGAGTTGTGCTGTCAATATGGACTGGTGGTTTCGGTGTAGCACATCCCCTGAGGTTAATGGTAGGAATCCAGTCCGGATTGAGCTGATCGTACAGGTCTGCCCTCTTTCCTGAAGAATGAGGGAAACAGTCACATATATTTTTTATTACTATCATACATGAACGTTTTCCTTGAATCATGAAATTGTAAATGTTTTTCTACAGTATTCATGAACTCAACTGGTAAGAGCTAAATATTTGTAATGATTCAGTGTATATATAATTAGTAACTGCATGAAAACATCTCTTGTGAATGTACTGCTAATCATTTGTAATATTCTTACCTTTAACAAAATGAGCTGAACATATTCGGACATTATCTATGTTTTTGTTTTCAAAGCTCTGCCCAAGTTGTGCTAACCACTGTCGTCTCCGATTTGTAGATAGCCTCTCACATTCATCACCTTGATTTTTGATCACTGCAGGTATTCTGTAGTATTGTAAGTCTTTCTCGCGATCCTTTCTGTTCGAACAACCAATTACTGAACACTTAATTACCATATTTTGACATTTAAAGCCCCCGGGAACAAGATAATAATGACTTGTTGGTTTTGACAGTTCTGCTTGGTTACTCAGCTGTAGCGGAATAGTGTATGGCACTGCGCATGTGCCTCCAAGATGGCCGCCGTGTAAATATTACGTAACGTGAAATTCGTCTATAGAACATTCATCGCAAAATTAATTGAGGTAAAGATACGTAACTTCATCAATATTTACATAATAGCTAATATAGATATAGATTCACGTATGGTCAATTACTGGTCCAACTTGATCGTTCCATCATGTCATAAACTCTCAATCTCAGTATATAACGTCACATTGAGTAAATTCATGTATTCTGCCAATGTTAGAGCTAATGACTTCAAATGGATTAAACATGTTAAGAATATTTTCATCAAATGTGGTCTTATTAATGTTTGGCAAAGCCACGAATTTCCAAATAAAAAGTGGTTACAAAAGAGTGTTAAGCAGAAATTGTCTGATTTGTTTTTAAACGAATGGTACACTACTGTGAACTCTTCAAGTAAATGTGTAAATTATAGATTATTTAAAGAACGTTTTTTAATTTGAAAACTATCTTGTTAAAACACCGCCAAAATTATTGATCTATGTTATACGATTTAGAACAAGAAAAATCATTTTCCTATTGAAGTAGGTAGTTGGAGGAATATAAATATAAATGATAGAAATTGCCACCTTTGTGATTCAAATCGTATTGGCGATGAATTTTATTATTTGTTAGAGTGTAGTTATTTCACTAACGAAAGGCGACGTTTCATTGATAACTGTAATTTTAGAACTCCGAATATATTGTCATTTAAACGTGTTATGAAATTAACCCCAGAATGTATTATGTTTTCAAAGTTGTGTAAATTTATGAAATGTATCATTAAAAAAGTCAATAATAGAATATAATGTACTCCTCTTTATACCATGATGTTAATTATTATTATGATTGAAGTTCATTTTTCAAAGCCTCTTTATGTGTAACTGTATAATATGTTCATTGCAATTCTCATTTTGTCATGCATGTATGACATGAGTTTACTGAATAAACTTGAAACTTGAAACTTGATCAATATTTACATAATAGCTAATTGTTAAGTCGTTATTAGATATAAAAGAAGTCTTAAACTGTCATACATTTCACAGTTAAACACCATTATTATCATGACGTGATGAAAATCACGTCACACAGCACTGGTAAATGGATTCAATTCTTAAAACCATTTGAAATACAAAAATATTCAAAATATATTTCACTCGCGACCATGATTACTTACATTCTTACACATGAAAATTATTAATTATGGTGATCAGTGGGTGAAACTATTTTTTATCTTAAACTGAAATAAAAAGATAGCCTTAGAATTGTGAAAACTTATGTTACAGAATGTTTCAAACAACAACAACAACAATATTTTGTTTAAAATTACAACAAATTATAACTGCATGCACATATTTTCTATGGGGTTATTGTAAACATTCTCAAAATGTAGCATGTCATCCAAGTTGTCAATTTCAGTACCAAACACAATACAGCCTTATGCTGACATATTTCCCGTAAACCAATTTTTATATGACCCTTAAAAGAATTGAAGATCACTAGCTGTAAGCGGTGCTTTGTGATCTTTACCGGTCTATGAACAGTGGGGTGCAGTAAAACACCATGCTGCATACGCGTGAAACATGGAAAACAATCTATATATACATATAAATTTTCAACAACAGTTTTCTACGCATAAACTTACAATCTAAAGGCTAAAATCAATCATTTCCGTCTCCAGTACGATATCATAAAACCGTCACTAAAAAAGGCTCGCTCCACAGAGCCTAATGAAGAGTATGGCACAGTTTTGTTATCAGTAATTTGCACATTTAGATCTCATTTTTTATGCACCCAGCATTCTTTGTGCAAATATGTACACGAGTCCGCGAATTTGCAATGTTCTTGTATATAAATAGGATAGTCAATAGGAGTGGAATAATAGCATTTTTTGTATTTTGAAATAAGGTAAATTGAATTGAAAAGTACCTTAGAAAGATTCCAACACTTAGCAATCGGCACATGCGGTATGGCAAAGTGTTAAATAGAAGTTAAAAGTGTAAATTGCACAGACGATACATTTAATTTATTTGACGGGTCTTTTTAATCATAGCAAGTTGTATACTGTTATGATCAGATTTTGTTAGTGATTTCGAAAAAACATGATCATTATCGCACATTTTTTTTTAATTATTTTAAATACAACAATTATTCCATCGAAATTGTCCGCAGTAAAAATTCATAGACAAATTGAAGACACGCAGACGTGATACTAGCTGTTCATGCAATTATATATTTTTATCTTTAAATATTATTTCTTTATAATTAATATTTTTATTCTAATGAATATAGTCTTAATAAACAACAAACATTTAAAACTTTTCATTACGATAATTTAAGCTATCGCTAAATTCCTGAATCGGTAGAAGCAGCGCCTGTCACTGACCGGCATCTCCTGCCGTCTGTCGTAAAGGCAACGCCGGTATTTGAACGTGATTGCCTATCGTCTTGGGGCCTGTCTGTATGTCTGTCTGTTGATTCGTTCCACAAACGCGCTGCCCTTGTGATTGGATGGAGTTGTATGGGTCTTTCGGACATCGGTAATACGGCAAAGCCAAAAGAAGTGAATGATATCTTGTTGCCCTGTGGCGTTTCAAACATTATGGATTGAAACACCTGGCCTTGCAGGATCGAAGTTGTCTGTTAGTTTCCTGAAAATTGGACCAACAGGAGTATTATCAACCAATGAAAAACGATGCTCGGATGAACTTAAAAACTTCAGACAAAGACGGGTTTTAACGAAGACAACGCAATTCACGTTGTCATTCGTAAAAGCCGATCTTATTCTTTGGTACAGGATCATCCCCGTAGAAGAAGGAGGATCTGGGGTGGTCGGGAAACCCCAGTAGGAGCATGGTGTATATGAAATAAAGGGGGCTGGAATCACTAGCTGTATTTGAAATATGAGGTATTTTGGATTCGCACTTTCATCGGGGTTTGGAGCGAAGGTATATTTATTTGACAAATACTCAAAAATAAATTGTTCCGACATCTGTGGAGGATCCTCACCACCAGTTAACTGAAGGCCTGTTCAATTCCTTAGTATAACAAAACTCGATTTGGCTTTTCAAACAGCCATCATACACGCATTGCGGGTCTTTTGTAGGTAATCAGGGGTAGGGGGCGTCCTTGTCACCATCCAATACGAATGGCTTGGAATGCACTACGTTTATTTTCGAATGTTGCACGGTTTCATACAAATTATACTCATTTTTATGTAATTGACTTACAACTCCATTCCAAAGCATTTTCATAATCATCTGGACTTGTCCGGACAATACTGAAAAAAAAACGGTCCAGACAATACTGAAAAAAACGGTCCAGACAATACTGAAAAAAAACGGTCCAGACAATACTGAAAAAAAACGGTCCAGACAATACTGAAAAAAAACGGTCCAGACAATACTGAAAAAAACGGTCCAGACAATACTGAAAAAAACGGTCCAGACAATACTGAAAAAAACGGTCCAGACAATACTGAAAAAAACGGTCCAGACAATACTGAAAAAAACGGTCCAGACAATACTGAAAAAAACGGTCCAGACAATACTGAAAAAAAACGGTCCAGACAATACTGAAAAAAAACGGTCCAGACAATACTGAAAAAAACGGTCCAGACAATACTGAAAAAAACGGTCCAGACAATACTGAAAAAAAACGGTCCATACAATACTGAAAAAAACGGTCCAGACAATACTGAAAAAAAAACGGTCCAGACAATACTGAAAAAAACGGTCCAGACAATACTGAAAAAAACGACTATTTGAAAAATCCAGCGGGATACTAATCTTAAGGAAATTACTGTAGTAAGAAAGTGAAATGAGACGTATGGTAAATACTGACCTACTGCAATATAATACTAAACGACTACTTTGCGTTTGATTACGCTGACTGCACGGTTGTTTCCATTGTATTATCCGATTTTTCGCGATGAACATTGTGAATCTCTAGTTATACCTCTGGATATATGCATATTCATTTTGTTTAAGGAGAAGTTTGAATGGAAATGGTTTATACAATACTTTATATGGGCATCTCATAAGCACCAATATCAATTATACGTTACATCAGCATTCAAGAATTTCACTCATCTGGGGGGAGAGCGGGGGTCATAGATGTTATTCCAGTCAAAATAGTATATCGTGGGAAATAAGGTATTTCGGTAAACTCATTTTAAATTCAAGTATGATAGGACGATACTTTTTCATCTTTTGAAGTATGTTATCAGACATGGATGATGCTTGAAATACGTTACTGAACCTCTTTATCAGTAATTCATATTTCTTAACTGAATTTTATCAATAATAAAATGATCATTTATCGCCAATTTTCAAAGAGAATATAAACGATAACTGGTCTCAAAATAGAAGGATAAACTGTTATCTGATAGATTGCATACGTATACATATAAACCATCAGGTAATCTATATTTGAAACTAATAATAGATACAGCTCATGCCGCAAAAACTTTGCATGATTACGAAATCATTAAAATAAAGCAGTTCGTTTTTCATATTCACGACAGATATCATGTATTGCAGATTTCAAGCGGTTTTAGTGTTGTATAGCGTGGTTTCGAAAGGACTTACTTTTGATGTTACAGGTAGCTATGTTTTATTATAGAAATTGGCATTTCTTTGGGATATGATAGTATGTTAGTGTTAGTGTTATGCTTTTCGTAATAACCTTCCTCAACTTTATTTTTGAATCACGTTTTTATTCATTGCGTCACAAAACTATGATTCGAAAATGACAGCAATGACGTAAAATCTGCCTTCGGGCGCTTCTCTTATCCTTCGTTTGACAGGATCTATGACATGTCCTGTTACGCATGCGTATTTGTGCACAAAATATCATTTGTTTTGCAGTTTAGTACGTTTTTCTTTGGTTCGTCACATGACATCATATAGTCCATTTAGAAGGACGGAATTTTACCAAGCACATTCTAAAACATGTTTTTGTATACGATATCAAAACGGATAGGACGATGTTTAGTAACATCCGTATTATGTTAAAGCCTAAGTATCATGTGAACTGACCTACAATGACACTATTCAGTTGTTTTAATTATCATAAGTCTAGCATTAGCGACTGCTAAATATTGAAAGACAACATGGTAATGCTAGAGTTATAGCCCCTTACATTATCAAACGATAAGCACATGTAACTTGATAGTTGGTTTAATTTCTTGAAGAAAATGTCTTATTTCGCTTGTTAATTTGAATCGGTATTGCTTGTCCATTAAATTTACAAAGTTAAGGCCTTTGAACGGCATTGCATGTTCATAAGACCTTGAGGAATAATTACTTGTAAAAGATTGTTCCTCAGTAATTGTTTAATAATACATGTTCAACTATTGATGGAAATTGGGTAACATAGTGGTAACAAATCTTTCGATTAATGAACTGCAGATAAATAAAGAAAATCAAACTCAAAAAAAGAATACGCAGGTGTTCATTCGATTTATAACAGTTATCAACATAAGGTGGTGGATATAGGTGAAGCAAGATTAATCAGACGACTGTTAAGTGATACAAAGGTTGTTGAAGTGGTACGGTTAATTGAGCGCTATTGTATTTCAGGTACATATTTAAATACCACCATTTTTTATTTCAATAAAAGAAAGTTTTTAACATAAAACAATTGTATTACATGTTTATAACAAATGAATACCTTTACATTTTTATTTGAATCGAATTAACTGAGTGTGGGTTATGCATACATTAATAGAGTTTAAATAAAATATGACATAGCTGAAACAACACAAAACAAATTATTCATGCAAATATACCACATCTAACATAAATTATATTTTGATTGGTTCCTGATGTCACGATTTTTATAACTGCAATACAAAAAAGTATAAGCATCCTCCATTCGCAGCGATTTCGGACGTTTTCATCATAGGCATGTCAACATCGATGTCACTGACAGGAAAATAACAGCGAATTGACATTCTTCTTTAATCAATTATACATTGCTTATCAAACAAGCAGAATGGTATGCAATATGTGTCTGCGACGGTTTTCGAGATTTTTTGAGTCTTTAATAAAATAAACACTATGTTAAGGCCATATTTTCAGCTGGTTATTAGTATTTATTAATTATGTCTCAAAACTATTGTCACTGTTTCGGCTCCAAAGTATTTAGGTTTCTCCTGGATTGTTATTATAAATTAGAAGGCAGAAGAACAAAACAATGACTGGTAATATGGTTAAAACACGGTAATTCCAACATTGTTCGAATGTGGACTTTAGACTTACTTTATGTGTGTCTCACTGACTAGATAAACTTCATAATGAAGGATGTTTGTTTCTATTTTAAGAGTAAACATATAAACTAAAGTTCATTTTGTATATTCGATAAAATATTGCTAGTATTAACTATAACGTTTCAGACGAGCCATGCGATGCATGTGAATGTTGCAGATCATCAAAGTGTGCGAGTGCAACTCGAGGAGAAGAGTATCACCCCAATGTGTGTTTGGACGGCTGCCTGCCAGACTACTGGGGCCTTAACTGCACTTCTAGGTAGTTTTTTTTTCAAAGAAGTGTTTGATAAAACGTTTATTTTAGCTACAAGTATGCAATTTTCACACACAACACACAGTTTATGATAAGAGAGTACACACAAATTGTTTGGTCATCCATGTTAACAGTCGGAAGCAATTTACCCAATAACATTCAATACATCATGGTAAAAAACCTGTGTTTACTCTCCTGTTTGCAGTTTTAAGCTATTTTCACATTAGTCATTATGTTTTATCAGATGTCCGGAACACTGTCAGGAATGCGACCAAACCCTAGGCTGCGTGAAATGCATTCCTGGGTTCACCGGCCCAAACTGCAGCACTCAGTGCTCTCGGAGCAACTGCTTCTGCAACACGACGAAAGAATGTGTCTCTTGTCCAACAGGATTTCATTTGCAGGGCGGCGAGTGTCTTTCGTGCCGTCGGGGCTGTCGTAGCTGCTCCTCGTACTTTCGATGTGACCTTTGTCAGCCTGGTAGATTCGGCGCATCTTGTGATCGAATCGTTAATGTAACGAATCATTGCTACGTGAGAGAAGGGTATTACGAACAGTACTGCTTGTCATGTGAAAATGGCTATTACAACACCACGTCAGCATACAACTCCGTATGCCCCTCAGCATGCATTTCCTGCGAATCGCGGTCAAATTGTACATCTTGCGCCGACGGTTTTTACGGAATATTTTGTCAATTTAAATGCGGCGCAGGCTGCAGGAAAGGGAGTTGCGATAAAATCACAGGATTTTGCCGGTGTAATACGAATTTTATTGGCCATAAATGTGAACGATGCGTTAATGGAAAAATAGGTAGAAATTGTAACAATTCATGTCCAACGCATTGCATTTCATGTCATGATAGTCAGTGTCTTGAGTGTAAAAGAGGTTGGTATGGCGATCAATGCCAAAATGCGTGTTTAAAGCATTGCACTTCATGTCATAATGCCCATCAATGTCCAGCCTGCGTTCAAGGCTACCACGGAGTTCAATGTCAATATAAATGTGAGATAGGTTGTGAACTCGAGCAATGCAAACAAAGTAATGGTTCTTGCTCTTGTAAACCAAATTTCATCGGCGCAAAATGTGACCAGTGTATTTTAGGAAAGTATGGTCCGTTATGCCAATTTGACTGCCCACACGGTTGTTTGAACCAGTGCAATAGAAACACTGGCCGATGTGATAAATGCCTGCCGGGCACCTTTGGTGAAAAATGTGAATCCCTTTGTCCTGGTAATTGCAATGGTCCATGTGACAAGAAGAGTGGTTCTTGTAGAAATTGCTTAGGAGAATACACCGGAATACATTGCGATCAGGTATCGCCCGCTCCCGCAAATAACCCGTGTAGAGAGACCTGCAAGTCCAACATTTGTGACCCCGACACGGGTTATTGCAAGCTTGGCTGCATGCCAAACTACTTCGGCCCAAAATGTGAATATGTTTGTCCCATAAATTGCTCTTCCAGCCAACTCTTCCTTAGATGTTCTGACGACAATCGCGGTTGTGACTGGGAATGCGTTATCAGAGTGTCCTCTGCAGCCTGTTATGAAGGTATTGATACTGGCTTTGAAATGCTAAAACGGCGTTTTTGGTTTTAATTGCTTTTATGATATCTATTGGTTTTAAATGCTGAGACGGTTTTATTAATTTGAGTGCTTAAACATTTCTATTAGATTTCATATATATTCCAATAAAGAAAACATGAGTGTGGAAACAGCGTCAAATGTTCGTCTGGTCTTTAAGGAATTCAATATTCTAACATTATTGTTGTTTTGAAAATATATCATCCTTTCCAGATCTACACAGTGACACAAGCAATCAGACACTTGATGATGGACAGGGTAATATTCCTGCACTTGCAACTCTAGGCGCAATCCTAGGCGTCACTGCCGTAGCAATCATCGTATTAGGTGTTCTGAAGTATAAGCGGATATTGAAAACATGTTCTTGGTAAGTTAAATTAACTTATATTTTGAAGACAAAACTTAATAACAATTACTTAACTACTACTACTGCTACTACTTCTATTACTACTATTACTTCTACTACTACTCTTCTACTACTACTACTACTACTACTACTACTACTACTACTACTACTACTACTACTACTACTACTACTACTACTACTACTACTACTACTACTACTACTACTACTACTACTACTACTACTACTACTACTACTACTTTTTTTAAATTTAGATTCTGACAAAGGATCACACAAATACACAATATAATTATAATTTCAATTCACGACTATGATCTGTAATAAGTAACACCCCTGTACTGCCTCTGAATAACCTTCCAATAACATCTTTTCCAGAAGAAAGCTTTTTGAACAAAGGCAAGAGGATGAACAGGAGTGTCATATCAATAATACGCAACCAAACCATTTATATGCATCATATCAAGGTATAGCTAAAGTAACAACATTTTACACTCTTCGAACTGTTTACAAAATTTAAAATTTACAAC
The DNA here is from genome assembly GCF_026914265.1 of Mya arenaria. Taxonomy (NCBI): domain Eukaryota; kingdom Metazoa; phylum Mollusca; class Bivalvia; order Myida; family Myidae; genus Mya; species Mya arenaria. The sequence goes on from NC_069131.1 coordinate 70,705,860, forward strand.
ATACTAATATTTGTGTTGATATGATCACATCGCATCGTGTGAAAATGTTATTTGCGAGATATGAATTTTTACCAATTATATGATTATACATATAAGGGGACAACAGTTTTCGAGCGCGTGTTAATCTGCGGACGTCCGAAGCTCATTTGAACAGCAATCTTCAGCTGTATATGCCTGTGAAAAGTTTTGCTTTTGCTAAATTTGCATAATTTCTTTACAAAGCACCGATATCTTTTGAAAAGCTGTATACCGAACTGAAACAAATAATCATTAATCTATACAAACAAGCTCTAAGGTGACGTCATTTGTTGATGACATCACTTTGGTGTGTTAAGCGTCTCTATTTTCCAAAAACAACAACAACAACTCCGTGTCAATTCCTCTGTAGTTTTGTGATTTGAAATAAAACACGTTTGAAATAGAATCTAAATTATTTACAAGTTTTTAAAACATTTAATGAAATGCAGTTGTAAATATTGTGTGAAATGTGTACTCACTTATTAAAGCATCGAAGAAACAAATAAGGCATCATTTTTAACATCCTATTGAATGCTTATTTTTCACAAATGGTTTAATAATAAAAAATGTTTCCTTTGTGAAGAGTCTGTTTTTGGATATAATCTCAAAATGCATTATCAGTAGAAACCGTATACTCAATACGTCAAGTAAATGTAATTAATGTACTGGACTCGTGCAACACACGAAACCAGTCTGGAACGGCACAAGAATTGCCGTCGTTTTATACCTTTTTCTCGTAGTTCCAGACCGGTTGTATAACATTTTAGAACCGATCGGGCATAATTAACCATATATGAGCAATGATAGTAACATTATCATAACATTAACGCGTTACAACATTAAAATGAATTGATAATATGATTATATAATATACAAATACTGTATTTCATTACTATTTGAAAAGTCATGTTTATCGTTTCCCGTTCTTGTTTCGACTATAAATGTGGTGGCTAGACAATTAGTCACCTGGTCAGTTTCCATGTAACATTGTATGTCACGTAACAGCAACGTTGTCTTTTGAAGGCGGTGTTGCAACCACTACACGGCAAGACAGATGTTCAATATCAAGTCATTTGACATCCTCAGGGACCTACGTGGATGGTCGCTTACCGATGAAAGGAGGTACAAACGATATATGCGAACAGCTCGCAGATGAATCCAAATCCTAAAAGCGTGGTTTTAAAATAGCAAAAATATTCGTTTATTAACTTTATTCTGATGAACATGTATGAAAATACAAAAACATCATTCAAACATTTTCCTTTGATATAATATGATATGGATCAAGTAGCTTCGAAGTTAATAATTTTAATCATACATTAATATGTGTGTGTATGTGTGTGTTCTTGCATGTTCAACCATTTTACTGCAAGTATTCAGCGAAAGCAAACGAAAAGAAAACATCTATATATATATATATATGCGTGTGTGTGTGTGTATGTGCACACTTTCTTTCATGCTTTTCGATGGAATATGGAGTTATATCAGTATACAAAATAAGGAGTGAAAATATCAACTTTTAGAACTACTTTTAAAATCCATTGTAGTAACTTCACCTTGATCAAAACAGAACACTTCACTTTTGAAAGAGAAAGTGTTTGCAAAAAAAATTATTGGAAATTTAAACAAATGTATATTTGGAAATAAACAACTTACGATTGATTAGATTAGATGGTTATCCCGTTTTTTAAACGTTTTCTTGATCTTGAAGCTAAGTGTTCGAACGTTTGCTTTCATACCAAACAAAATACAGACGTAAAAACTGCTCGAACATAAATTGAATGTTATATAATCGTTCAAATGTATTGTGAATTATTTGTCGTTGTAATACGTAGTAGGAACTTCCTGGAAAATTCACACAACAATTTACAGATTTACTGATTGTTTTTACCCCTGCCACGCCTCAAAATTTGTCAACAAACTAGCGTGGTCATCATCATTACCTGGAAATCGACCCGTCTTCAAGCAAAACAAACTGGTCTCTGACAGTAAGATGACTGATTATCCATCAAACAAACTTTTAAACTAAGAAAAATGGTTTATATCCAATGATTATCCGCAATTGTTTTGCCATAACATTTCAAATTTTCATTCAATAAATGGCGGCGTAGTAATTTGGTTATGTATGCATACCACGCTTAAAATAAAAGTGTTTCCGTTGTTTTTTGGAACATGAATGCACTTATAAAACTGCATTGATAACTGTTTATAAAATATTTGCACTTAAACGAGAACATAATAAACTATTAAAAAAATATCAGAGAACTCTTTCTCAACAAACCGGAAATGGAAAATTGCATGCTAATATTTTGCATGAGGTGCGCCCAACGGGAAGCGGCGTTAATAACACCCTTTTCAAAAAGGGGGTAATTAAGAAAATAAATTTAAATTCTATAAAACTCGGAAATAAGCATAAAAGAAACAGAAAATGTGTTTATTTCAGTGTAAGGTCGTATTTTATTCCACTCGTAATCATAGAAAAACTATATTTTTACTCGTGAAATAAAGTACGATCTTACACTGAAATAAACAAATACCCTTTCCTAACGCAAACGCATTCAATAAAGGTATTTTAGCAACGTCCCTTCATCTTGGTGTATGAAAATAACCGGTCTTAGTCACGTGACGGAAATCATTTGTTTTAAGGGTCTACGGTCATTGTGGATTAATATGCTAAAAAAAACGAATACATTTATACTATTTTGGCTCTGGTTTTGATTGTCTTAGAGGATACAAATATTGACAATTTTCTTTATTTCATTTAGAGTAGTATCAGTGACATCTCAAGCATACACTAAAGTCATATTGTATATACCCTGACACAATTATCAGAACTACAAATGCATTGCAATTGACAAATCATGTCCCGAATTACATGAAACAGTAATAATATGAATATATTAATGAACTTCTGTGTAATGAATGTTGTAAGAAATGACTAAGTGTGCTTAAAATTATATATTTTTTTTGAAAATATCATCTAAATACCTGGCTCACATATACAATTAACATTATTCTCCATGATGGAAGACATATCCTAATCAATAATAGGTGTTTGAAGCAGATGTATGCTAAATATTGCAGAAGTCCATTTTTATCACAACCGCCTGTCGTTACACTGTTAACATAGTGCCAAGTGGTTATGATATTTGGACTTGAATCACTTCACACATATAACAGTTTCAGGAGATTTGGGACTTAATAAAAATGTCTTCTTTATTAGGGTATATTCATTATAACTTTAGTTTTGACGAGGAGTACGATTTAGGCCCTTAATCGCTCATCTATCCTCAAAACCTGTGCATACAAACAGTGCTGATAATAAATAGGCAAACTCGTGGTATTCTTTCTGACAGACATTTAGTGAATATCAAGAAGAGGGATTCAAGCGAATGTTTTAATTTAGTGTCTATAAGAACCTTTTAAGTTCAATCCTCTATATGGACTAGCCGTCATCGTCATCTCATAGCCTTATCTCGCAATTTGCGATCCATATCACAGATAAAGATAAGAATTTCTGTTTTCTTCCTAAGCGTGCACGTAGCACTCTTTATGTCTGTATCCACTCGCATAGGCCGCACAAACTTCTTACATAATCGTCACTGGATCGTTCACGTCAAATTCGTGATATTGCCGAGCGGTTTTTATTTGTAACTGTTGTGTAGCATTTCAAATGCGGAAAACGCATCAGATCGTCAACGTTACGCTCTTTATCGTGCTGAACAGTGACAAATCTCGGTTTTAATTGCAACGTTTCTTTTAACTTCGAAAGTTGCAGAACCAATCCCATCGTGCAGGTAACTCTCTATATTTTATTGAAAGGTGACAATATACTTTCAATATAACATTAACTTTGGTTTCAAACGACTATGCACCGCACAATCTTTTCTAGCCTTGTTTCCCATACGGTTTCTATATTTGTTATAAGTATGTGTTTTCACTTCTCTATTTTTACCACCAATGTGGATGACATTCTACGGATATTAGAATTACTGATTTTTCGAAAATGTCTTCAGAATTGTAGTTAGTCACAGTGTCATGATTTAGGTCATAAAAGCCTTAATGTACAAAGTTCAAGTTAAGCGTTTCAAGTACACGAAGGTTCTACGTTAATTTCAAACAATCGTGCGCAGTCCACAAAACGTTCGTTAAGGACCAAGTAAGTTTAACATTGTCATGGTGCAGCCACGATTAAGGGCATTCATAGGGCTATCGAAACTCGAATTGGCATATCGTACATGTCAGTTCAACTTTGCCTCGATGCATAAAAGATTTATGGCACTCATAGGGCTATCGAAACTCCATTTGGCCAATCGTACATGTCAGTTTAACGTTGCCGCGGTGCAGTAAAGATTTATGGCATTATAGGGCTATCGAAACTCGATTTGACCAATCATACATCCATCATACACGCTTTTGAGGTATCCACTAGGTAAACTCGTAGCTTATTTGTCACAACCCATTGCTAATATTAAAGAAAGCAAAACGGTTAGAAGGATTTTCTTTCATAACCGTTCAGGCGAAACAAGTAGACCCGCCAATTCTACTGCATCTATTTAAATTTCTTACAAGTGTACGCCAACTTTGAATTTTCAAAATCGATCGGACGAAATGAAAAACAGTAGATAAAGAAACAATTGATCAGGACGAAGTCGTTTCATCAGAGGACAGTATGCGTTAATTTGCCAATTTACGAGCAATATCACTGTCTTCGATTTCTATATACTTCTTATAAAAACTATCAAATTATCTTCTGTGGTGTCTTTTAATCATTTCCAAAAATGTACAAAAGCATCATTGTTTTCAACGTCTTCATTTATTTGTTGAGTATTCTTTTGCGTCACGTAATTTGTATGCATGTACGTAATCATTGTTCGGCTTTGCTCCTCTAATATAATTGGATTTTGACACACAATTTGAGGACAATATGGGTATTCTGCGGCTTTTATGAACAGGTTCAATAATATATCGGTAAGACCGGGGTACATTTGTCGAGCAGCTAAAGTCATCACAGATTGTCGCTCAACGGGATCGTTACGGGAAAACGTATTTCTTTACTGTGTTCGAACATTGAAGCCTTACAGAATTCACAGGTATAGATCTTTGGTGGGGATCCTAAGAAACGTTATACAAACATTATGAGTTTTGCTTGCACTAAATACAATTATAATTGAATTTAACAAGCCTTGTGCATGCAATATGATAAAGCAAAATGCTAGAATATATCACAATTATTGTGTGTGTGTGTGGTGTGTGTGTGTGTGTGTGTGTGTGTGTGTGTGTGTGTGTGTGTGTGTGATTCATTCAGAAAGCAATAATGATACATCATTTAATTTTTGACTTTAGTTTTGACTTTATTATATATTAGTAAACATATCACGGTAATATCAAAACCCTGAGCAAGTTTGATTAGAGACACAATATTTAATTTAGTTTATGTTTCATATTGTTTTCTCCGTAGTTTGGCTTTCTCAACAGTGTAATTTATTTCTAAAATATAATACTGCTTATAGACATGGTTTCCAAAATGTTGGGTTTGTTTTTCGCTAGTTGTGCATCTCCAGTACTCTTAGAAATATTCGATGATAACGTGCACAACAATATCTCGCATATAGCAATAAGCTACATGGACAAATTCAGAGATTTATGAGAGAAACAATACCCTAGTTCTTGTTTTAGATTTTTTTCCATCGACGGTCTTATTCCTGGTCGTTACGACTACACTTATGAACTTTTTAATTTCTGCTGTTTATTTTTTAGTATTTTTTGTAACAAGGTTATTGTGCTCCGATAGCTAATTAAGAATAAACTTTGAATATGTTAGTTTGATTTTTTACAATGGCGCGTTTAACTAGATAAAGCTAAGCTCTGACTACAATTTGTTTGACTCATTTGAGCATAGTATCAACGTTTTGAAAAAATATACAGCTTCCATGATGCTATGGTTATTTTTCAAGTTTTCAAATATCTATACACAGCAAATATATTATTAAAATAAGTCGGTGAGGACTTTAAGTTTGACTTCAGCTTTAATTGACCTTAGCTTCATTTACTTTTTCAGACGTTTTAATAATTCTAGATACCGTTTTTGATTGAGTCGAACGTTGAAGTCCGTTAATAGTTTTTTGATGATAAAAAGTTATGTTTGTGACTGTATTTTTGGGCTGACGATTTTTACCTCATATATTAGAAACTGTTCGTAAGTTTTCGTTTTACTTCGTTTTATATTTCGAAGAATATTACACAGTATTTATATATTTTGTTCATGTTTTCTTTTATTTTCAATGTGTTTCCTAGTTTTTACAATGAAACTTTCTTTATTAGACTAAACGAAACAACTTTTTAAACCATTTTAAGGCGAACTGTGCTTGATAGTTGTCTTTGAATGACTTTAACGTGCTCATTGCTCCGGCTCGATTCATTAGATTACATATGTTGTCGCTATCTGGTGTTTAAGTATTTGAATTTAATTTAATTGATTGTAATTTATCTTGAGAACAGGAATGCTAATGCAAAGGAACATATGTTTTGAAACTTTTGCCGACTGACATCGAAAAGTCCTTACCACTGACATATGTTACTGGTATGACGAAGACGCAGTAGACCTGTATTCAAGACACTTTGAAATGAAATGAACGGCTACCAAAATCACAAGTCAACTATTGTCATACAATGATGAAACGCATGTTCACAAACGCCAAAATGGAGAGGAACATCCATACAAAGCTATACATGAGTACTATAACGCATCACTTCCATGTGAAAGAAGCCCTGTCGAACTATAAAATATTACTGTTGATGTCAGATCACCTTCATCCTAAAACTAACAACAGCAACAACACCCGCTTGTAAGGTTATACGCAGTAGACAAAGTATGTAATGGTTACCAGCTATCATAAGGAGAACAGCGGACGGAAGGGATACATTGTAGAAACTGTCGAAGGAGTTTCGTCATGAAGAAATAAAAGTTCTGTGTTAGGTCTAATAAAAAGAAATAACCAATAATGAACTTAAGTGCACACACATCACAATCGCATGATATGAAGGTCGACCAATCCTGAGTGAGTGAGTGAGTGAGTGAGTGAGTGAGTGAGTGAGTGAGTGAGTGAGTGAGTGAGTGAGTGAGTGAGTGAGTGAGTGAGTGAGTGAGTGAGTGAGTGAGTGAGTGAGTGAGTGAGTGAGTGAGTGAGTGAGTGAGTGAGTGAGTGAGTGAGTGAGTGAGTGAGTGAGTGAGTGAGTGAGTGAGTGAGTGAGTGAGTGAGTGAGTGAGTGAGTGAGTGAGTGAGTGAGTGAGTGAGTGAGTGAGTGAGTGAGTGAGTGAGTGAGTGAGTGAGTGAGTGAGTGAGTGAGTGAGTGAGTGAGTGAGTGAGTGAGTGAGTGAGTGAGTGAGTGAGTGAGTGAGTGAGTGAGTGAGTGAGTGAGTGAGTGAGTGAGTGAGTGAGTGAGTGAGTGAGTGAGTGAGTGAGTGAGTGAGTGAGTGAGTGAGAAAGAAACTGTAAAACATATTTTGTCAGCTTTACGTAGTACCAAAATCCAGAGCTTGTGTTTGAACCGTTTACATAAGTGGCATTTTTAACAAACAAAATCGTAATCTTTGTTTTAAACCTATCCAGATTCATTTAATCCGCCCTGTAATGCTCAAGTAATATGGGTATCTGATTGCTGGTCATATATGAGCGTTCAACAACAACCCTGGCCTATCCCAGTGAAAACATCAGTTTGCTGGCGTATAGTACTGTCAAGCGGGATCATCGCTTAACGTCTCTCCCGGATAACGTGACGAAGCGGGGGATATACCCTGCAAGCCCTGAGTTAACAACCCAGTGTGTTGCCACTTAACCACGGATCCGCTTCATATCCTTAATTCACATCGGTTCGATAGTCATTCCCAACACATTAAAGCGAGTACCAACGTTATCTGTCTACGTCATGCTCCGATAGATGAGTGCTATAGCTTTCGCTTTAGGTATGAAAGGTCCTAGCTTTAATCTCATACCGAAATATGTTACAATTAGTACCAGAAACTCTCTTGCCTGGCGCTAGGAGTTTGAGGGTTGTACAGGGGAAAAGATTCATTACTGCTAAAACTCAATAAAAGTTGTTCCTGTTAATTGTTACTTTATACAACTGGCTCCATTTCGAAAAACAGCTTGTGTATCGCAAACGGATCCAGTATTTTCCTTAAACTCTTTTAATATCCATTATATATATATATATATATCATCAACTTAGAAATTGTAAAAAAAATAGATATAGTTGTTTTGTCTTTTCTTTAAACTGTTCTGTACATTTTTATCTTTCATGACTATAAGATAGACCCAATTATTTTTAATACTCAGAAAGTATAATTTTCCGACGTCTAGGCAAGAAACTTCTTCTAATATCTAGATTTGACTGAGATAAACTCATGGCATTTGTGGCATTTAAATATGGTGTTAGTCGTGTGTGTGTGATAATGGTCATAATGCCAGTGCTCGGTTGCTAATCTTTCTCAAATCAGGCTTGTAGGATCAAAATAAATGTTTTTTGTTGCATTTAAACCGTTTGCCATTTTGATTTAATCAAAGATTGGATAAGAAACTGGCCATAAGTCTCTTGAGGGTTTACGATCATATAGGGTCAATCATTTTATTTTTAAAATGTTCTGCTTATTTGTTTATAATGACCGGTTACACAGCTTTCTAAACCCCGGTTTATATAATCGTTTTAAGTCTATTTTTATTGTACGCTAATGTAAGAAACATGTCACCAAGAATGTATGTTTTACTCCTAAAAAAGATTGTTCCTCGAAATTAAAACATGAGCTTTTGAAACTTTTTAATTTTTGACCGTCCCCACACACTTTTGCAATGTGGCCGGCCCTTAACCCCGTTTAATAGGATGCTTTTAAATGTATTTTTCCGTACGCTAGTGTAAAATAAACATGAATAAGATCAACAACAGTTGATCAACATAAAATAACAAACATTCGTATAACTCTTTTTTTCATTTGCCTGCTCGTTTACAAAAGAATACATTTAAGTAAAAAAGAAATACGTTGAAATACGAACATTAGGAAGTACTACTTTTCATGTTTTCAAACCACCGTCTATCAGTGTATAAGAGGGTATTGAGAAATTTAACAAAGTTGTGAACGTGATCGGTGTTAAGTTTCAAATATTTTGCCATGTCTGGCATCTTGTACATTTCCATCAACGAAGACACTGTAATCCGGTCTCTTGTGTCTCGCCCTGCAAATCCATGTGATGTCCCCGGAGTCATCAATATAGTATATCGAGATGTACACGCCGGATTCAATATCAAATCGCGAATGCTTATTTTGCCAATTCTGATAAAACCTTCTGTTGGACCAGATTCTCCATAATTGAGGTTGACATCGTTGGGATTGGAAACGCATTTTGCATATATTGGGTAGCTGAATTCATTCCCAACATGTGTAGAAAAACCTGTAGGAGGAGTATTTCCCATGTTTTCAGTCTTTGCTTCTGTATAATAAAATATAGAAAATTAGGACATATCGTATCAGGTAGCCATGAATATTGCCTCTTTACCAAACTTGAGTATAACATATCTTTTCTATGAACAATCATAGTTTTCATATTAAAGTTTAACGTTCAGTTAAATAACAAGCAGATAAAGTATATATTGCCAATGGAAATTATAATGCAACAGTTCAAGTATCTTAAGTCATGTTGTACATCAATCTCTTAAGTGGGAATAATCCGAGAGTAACCAAGTGCACATAAATTATAAAAGGTTTTGGTTGCTTCTGGTCTTAATGCTACGAATTAAATTTCGTGCATTATTCAAGCATGGTAATCGACAGAGTAAACAAACACATTATATCTATTTATAGAATAAAACATGTTTGACAATGGCTTTTGGTTGCTAATTGACCAAGTGGAAAGAATAATTGCACGGGGGCTTCGCTCTCACCCGATATGGTTTCCTTTGCCCCATATATCCCATGTTGGGTCACCTACGAACGCCGTAACTTGTAATACCAGGCCGTCGAATGATTTATCATAAGTACATTGGATCATTTCCTGTATAAAGATAATACAGCACAGCGCAAAAGCTTTAAATAATTTCAAATTAAACCCTTCCATAATTATTGATCACGTGGTATACACCTCATGAGTGGCACAACGACATTGGTCCAGTACTGATTTCGCGGTAACCCCATACTTTCCATATTTGGTCACTTAGATACATCGTACCAAACGGCGTCTATTTTCCGATTCTGATGAATAAATGAAACATTTCCCAACAATTAATTAATGTTGACAGGTTTTCGGCGTAATATATACGTTACGGGGTTAGTATATTGTCCGCTATGGGATCAACTTTGCGCAGTCGGGTGAGAGAGCGAAGCTCGAACCTGAATATGGTTTCCTTTGCCGGGCATATCCAATATCGGGCCACCTACGAACCCCGTCACTTTTTTCTATCAGTGATGCGATTGGTATATTCGCTTTTTAGATTTAATAATGTACAACATTCACAGTACTATTTATTTCACGCGTTTTGATAGTATGGCGTAAAATATTTGTCTTTCGAGAAACGAGAGGGTTTATACAGTAAGGTATTAATTGGTTAATTTTAAAAAAGGATTTCACGATTTTATGACATAGGTGTAAACTTATTGTGTGGTCATTCTACCAGTCGACTTCATGCGGTATACATCGTTAATTTAAATTTCATTGCACATGATGTCGTATGTGAACCATAAAATGAATCAATAAATGAATGAGGCTCGACATTCATACTTGGCGAGCCGACACTTGGCAAATTAGTATAGGTTTCAAGAGTTAACCGCCTCTAGTTGCTTTTTCCCTGGCTGGTCGGTGACACAATTAAGGGCTTCTGTAGCCAGTGCTTATTTTAGTGCTAAAGTGTACTTATTTTGCATATCCTACATGTGTTTTCTCTGTCGACTGAACTCCATCGCTCAATAAACACTTCGTCTAGTATTGCATATGTAAGTTGTTGTGTTTAATGTTAAAATCTTTGTAATGGTTCGTATATTTTTCTCTGAATTTTGCCTATGCAGTTTATATTCTATGAACTGTAAATACAGTGACGCGAGGAAAACTGAAGAACATAAATCAAGTAATCAAAATGGTATCATCATAAGCACGGGAAAAATAAAGATAACAAATAAGGTTTGCGTAATTGGAGACATTGCGAGATTATGCTGATTTTATTCTTAATGAGAAATATAGTCGGCATTGTTATCATAGCCCAATACAAAGGATTTCAGATATATTACAGAATAAACTGCATTTCCAAGTAAGTGTTATCTAGAATAAAATAATTACTCTTGCAACTCTTTGTCATTTAGAGATGGAACATTTAGGGATACATTTTTCGTCAACTTAACCAGTCTATGCTTCATGTTAGGTTTCAATTTTAAAATATACCAACCAGTCCATAAAAATAACAGTCATGTGGTAACAGCTGGTGTATTCTGCAAAAATTAGTCAATTATCTAAATACTTCCAGTGAACCGAGAGGAACCAAATTTATCATGACACTAAATGTAAAATGTTAATGCAGTTTAATGAAAGATTGTATCACAAATACTAAATGAGTATCGCAATTATACACACAAATATTACCCTGTCTGTTATAACAACGATCCAGAAATGAACTTCAATCCAGGTATCCGCATGCACGTTGCTGAACTAAAGAGTGGTTGTTCGTGAGATGTTTCGTTGAATAACTCGCGGTAACGGACATGGTACTAAGACAATGAACCAAAACTGTAATTGTTTTGTCTCCAACCCTTGACTTTCTTCTATTCATTGTGAAGTGTTGATGCTAAAAACATTGTTTTCGTGCTTGTGAAATTCTTATGAAACAGAAAATCAATGCGCAACAATATGACATTGTAGAATTATCAAGTTTAAACCCGTGGATTGAAATTTGCCCAACAATAAGAACAAAGAATGCAATATTTAGCATCAACATTGAAGCTAAAAACGTATGCAGATGGGTTAAGCACTGCACTTTTCAAGATTGTTTGCTTATTTATGAAGACTTGGATATAAACAGTCGATAACATATAATATAATACAACAATAGACATATGTTTAAAAGACATAATACAAAGTAAAATGCACTTGCCACAATGAAACAATTAGAATAAAATGCAAAACATGTTTAATTATTTTTAGATGTTAATGAATACAAATGAATGACTATTTATCAAATGTGTAATGGCAATTCATTAGACTGGATCGATGCTAAAATAAATAAAGTTTGAACTTTCAAATAGTTCTGAGAAGAAGAATGTACTTCTACAAAATATTATGAACATTTTTACAACTCTGCAGTTTCGACAACTAGGTAGGGAATGATAAGCGAAATGTAGAAGGTTTGTGTGAATATATAAATATTGACAAATGGAATTGTAAGTTTAATACATACAACCTGTTTAATACATAACGTCTTGGTTAAACATTGTACACAAAAGATTACATGGACTGTAAGGGTGTAATCGACCAATATCTTCGGATAAATATCTCCTATATATCTAAATGAAAAATGATAAAATGTAAATAATTCTAGTGAAAAATGGTAGATAAAAAGGCGAATAATGGAGGACCATGTAAACTTTAAATAAAAATAAAATATAATGAATTTTGAAAATATAATATTTAGTCTAACAAAAAAAAGTTAAATGACAATATTACACCTTAAAATGAGCAAATGAAGAAAAGAACTCGCTGAAATGAATGTATACGTAAAAATCATTTCGCAATGATTAACGCATGCATATAATTACTGAAATCCGTAATAAACTCGTCCCTACGACACACCACTGGCCAAAACCTATTTTATTCGATATGAAAAAGTAGAGCCTGAAACAGGTGTGAAACTACAAAAGACTTATTTCACGTACTTGTCAATAAAACACAATTAATGTAAAAGCATATTTAATAGATTAGGTAGAGACACCTTTTCTGTTACATTCGGGCGGACTAGGGAAAACACGGGCGGCGTCACTGCAGCTGCAACGGGGACTTCTGAACAACGAACTGTGAACGAATGATGCGGAGAATGAAAAAAATGCAGTAGAGTGATTTGAAAAAAATAATTGCCATTTCCTACGACTTTCGATTACTGTGTCTGTTTCTGTAGTTTTTCATATCGATATTGAATTGTAGGAGCTTGATTTCATAATATTTCCTTTCAATACCTTTGCGAGTCTCAAGCTGGACAAAATATACTAGTTGACCTTCAAATGGAATGTCGACAATTATGTATGGACCCTTCTTCCATTTATCTGTAAATTTCGTTCTGCCTATAGTCTTCACGGAAAAGAACTATGTCGTCGACAGACAGCTTGCTCTTGAGCACTCTTCCGTCATACTTAATGTTTTGGTTGACACATTTCAGTCAAATTACCCTTGGTAACATGCGAAGAGTTGGGGACGTTGGGGTCGTCATCGCAAAAGAAGTACCGCGAAAAACGTCGACAAACAGTCACAGGCGCCACCCAAAACATGAGAAAATAAGTGAAGTAACCCGTAGAACTACCATTGTAGTCATTGTGGCCGTGAAAACATGCAGAGACGTACTCTTTCAAATTTCAAGCATCAGCATAGGTTTACGGTTAATAGTACCGTTTTGGATATCCATAGAACAATCAATATTTATATGAAAAACTACAGAAACAAGCTCAGTAGTTAAGAGTTCAAACTGAAACCCCGTTCAATGGCACAGGGTAAACGCCAAAGTCAAATATTTAGGCTTTGGAACTTACTTTAATATTTTAATGTTTTATGTATGTTGTCAAGTCGATTATGTTTATCTGTACATTCACTTCGTATTCAAACTGGTAGATATGCCAGAAAAACCATGCCTACAGCTCAAGAGTATTGTCGATGGTGTTATTCTTTATATATCGAAGATGAGTTTCACTTTACATGTATATTTACTTGGGATGCAAACGAATATTCGAATATTCGAATATTCGATCGAACGTTTAATATTCGAAAATCGGTATTCGAATATTCGATGTTTTTTGTTTGACAAACCTTTTGCCTACAACTAACACATTTGTGTTGTATATATTCGCTTCCATAGTTTTTACAACGATTGGTCCCTAATGCCAGAGGCGTGAACGTGATGACACTATACACGCGTCACATCGTCGGGGACTGTAAACAGTACCGTATTTTTTCGACATCCGGCTATTAGACAATTGACATCAAACAAGTTTCAATTATTTTCGGTAAATTTTAATGACCATGTCAATAAATGATATACGGAATCAGCTACCAAAGTGGTGTCATGGCTACCAATTTAACTGTGCAATAATCGCAGTAATTATATGAATGACATGTGCTGGTTATGTGCTCTAAACTGTTGTCCATGTTTAAATATAACGTTCGTGCTTTAGAATGTAACTGTATAGAATAGCGTTTCATGACATTGTTGTACAATAGATGAGTCAAAATTCAGGGTTATTTTCGTTGTATTATTGAACTAAAAACCATGCCTAAAGCTCAAGGGTATTGTCAATGGTGTTATTCTTTATATATCGCAGATGAGTTTCACTTTACATGTATATTTAATACGATTTTCTTATTTTAATGCTAGAAGAAACAAATACTATTTTGTAAAACCGCCAATGTTCAAGTATATCCAGTAGTTTAATGCAAATAACAGAAATAAACTTATATATTTATGTATCTTTGTTAAGGTCTCTCTTCAAAAAAGATATAGCTTTCTAAATGTAGGCAATATGGCATAGCCACAAGCAATGAATGATATCTTGCTCTGTGGCGTTTCAAACATTATCGATTGAAAAAAAAAAATATTGATTTTATAATGATCTGGACTTGTTTCGACAATTAAAAAAACCACGACACTTTGATATAACCAGTTATGTACTTATCTTAATAAAATGACATATAAGGAAGTGACTTATGATGTATGATGAATACTAACCCAGTGCAATAGAATAATGAACGACTGCCCGATGATTGATAGGGCTAAGTGCATGGTTGTTTCTATTGTTTTGTCAGATTCTTCGCGATGAACATTGTGAATCTCAAGAAATATTTCGGGATATATTTTTGTAAATAATTTTGTTTCAGGAAAAGTTTAAAAGGAAATGATTAATACAACACTATATATGGACCTCTAATTAGAACCTAGATAAATGTTACATTACATCAACATACAAACATTTAACTCCTTTGAGGGGGGGGAGGGGTACATGTTATGCTAGTCAAAATAATACATCGATGAAAATAAGGGATTTCGGGAAACTCATTTTTAAATTAAAGCATGATCTGATCATAATTTTCACTTTTTTAAGGATGTTATCAGGCATGAATAATGCTTGAAATGCTGTACAACAATACTGAATCACTTTATAAGTAATTCATATTTCTTTATCGCCGTTCTTCAAAGGGAATATCAACGATAACCGTGCCTCAAAATAGACGGATAAACTATTATCTGATAGGTTACCTATGTTTATCTAAATTTGAAACTAATAATAAGTACAGCTCATGCGGTTAAATCTCCCTATGATAACACATCATTAAAATAAAGCAGATACTTTTTTTTCAAATTCACGACGGATATCATGTATTTTAAATTTCAAGCGGTTTTAGTGTTTTATAGCGTGGTTTCGAAAGGACTTACTTTTAATGTTACAGGTAGCTGTGATTTAATTTAGTACGTTGGCATTTCTTAGAGAATAATGCTATATGTTAGTATATCAGTGTTATTGTAATGTTTTTCGTTATAACCTTCATAGACATTCTTTTAGAATAACGCTTTCATTCATTGTTTAAAACCAATGTTTAAAACATAACGGCATTACGTAAATTCTGGCTTAGGGCGCTGCTTTTATCCTTCTTATGACAGGATCGACGTCATGGCCTGTTGCGCAAGCGTATTTGTTCACAAAATATCATTTGTTTTGCCGTTGTGTACGATTTTCTGTGGTTCGTCACATGACAGCATACAGTATATTTGGAAGGACGGAAATATACAAAGCACATTCTAAAACACGTCTGTGTATACGTTATCATAACGGCTAGGACGATGTTAAGAATCTTCCGTATTTTGTTAAAGCATTTGTATCAAGTGAACCGACTTACGATGACACTTCAGTTGTTTTAATTATCGTAAATCAAGCATTACCGACTGCTTAATATTAGAACACAATGGCAATGCTAGAGTTATAGCCCCTGATATTATCAAACGATAAACACATATAGTTTAATTGTTGGTTTAACTCCTTGAAGAATATGACTTTTTTGTCTTATTGTGTTTGTTATTGGCAATCGATCTTGAATCAGCATTGCTTGTCCATTAATTTTATAATTTTAAGGTCTATGTGAGGCATTGTATGCTCATTACAAAGCTAAGGCCTTTGTATGGTTTTGCATTTCCATTATTTCTTTTTGAGGAATAACTAGTTGTAGAAGATTGTTCCTCAGCAAATCTTGGAGCGAATAAGTACAACCATTAATGGGAATTGGGTAACAAAATCGTAACAAATCATTCGAATACTGAACGAGAGAGAGATAAAGAAAATCAAACTCCGTTGAGTCACTTTCCAAAAATAGAAAAACGTACGTGTAAACTCAATTAATAACAGTTATCAACATAAGATGATTGATAAAGGTGAAGCAAGTTTAATCGACGACTTTTAAGTGATACAAATCTGTCAAAGGTTGGTAAGTGGTTAAGGGTACGGTTAATTGAGCGCTTATGTATTTTAGGTATATATTTTAATCCCAGCGATTTTTTTCTTTACAATAAAAGAAAGTTTTTAACTTCAAACAATTGTATTACATGTTTATAACAAATGAATACCTTTACATTTTTATTTAAATCGAATTAAATGAGTGTGGTTTATGCATTTCATGAATGGAATTTAATAAAATATGACATAGCTGAAAAAACACCAAACATATTAATCATAAAAATAGATCAAACCTGAAAAAATATATATGTCGATTGGTTCCTAATGTCATGATTTTTATAACTGCAATACAAAAGAGTATAAACATCCTCCATTCGCAGCGTTTTTGGACTCTAAACGTTTTCATCAAAGGAAAGTCAACATTGATGTCACAGGAGGAAAATAACTGCGAATTGACATGATTCTTTAATAAATTTTTCAATGCTTATCAAACTAGCAGAATGGCATGCAAAGTGTGTCTGCGACGGTTAAAGTGAGGTTTTTGAATCTGCAGTAAAATAAACACTATGTTAAGGCCAAATTACGCCTGGTTAATAGTATTTATTGATTATGTCTCATTTAATGTCTGATTAGGTAACTATTGTCACTGTTTCGGCACCAATGTATTTAGGTTTCTCTCGGGTTTTTAAGTGTAAGTTCGAAGGCAGAGGAACAAAACAATAATTGCAAATATGGCTAAAACACGGTAATTTCAACATTGTTCGACTTTGATCCTTAGACTCACTTTACGTGTATCTCACTGAATAGATCAACTATACAATCAGAGATGTTTGCTTCTATTTTAAGAGTAAACATATAAACCCAAGTTCATTTGTATATTCGATAAAATATTGCTAAGATTACAACTATAACATTTCAGACGGGCCATGCAGTGCATGTGAATGTTGTAGATCATCAAAGTGTGCGAGTGTAACTCGGGGCGAGGAGAATCACCTCAATGTGTGTTTGGACGGCTGCCTGTCTGACTACTGGGGCCTTAACTGCACTTCTAGGTAGTGTTTTCTTTTGAGTGCTTGGTAAAACGTTCATTTCAGCTACAAGTATGCACATTTCACACACAACGCAGTTTGTGATCAGTGAGTACACAATCATTGTTTGGTCATCCATGTTAACAGTCGCAAGCATAATGCCCAATAACATTCAATACAATACTGTAAAAAAAGCCTGTGTTAACTCTGTTTACAGTTTCAATCTATTATCACACTATTCATTGTGTTTTGTCAGATGTCCGGAACACTGTCAGGAATGCGACCAAACCCTTGGCTGTGTGAAATGCAACCCTGGGTTCACCGGCCCAAACTGCAACACTCGGTGCTCTAGGGGCAACTGCTACTGCAACACGACGCAAGAATGTGTCTCTTGTCCAACAGGATTTCATTTGCAGGGCGGCGAGTGTCTTCCGTGCCGTCGGGGCTGTCGTAGCTGCTCCTCGTACTTTCGATGTGACCTTTGTCAGCCTGGTAGGTTCGGCGCATCTTGTGATCGAATTGTTAATGTAACAAATCATTGCTACGTGAGAGAAGGATTTTACAAACAGTACTGCTGGTCATGTGAAAATGGATATTACAACACCACGTCATTATGCAACTCTGTATGCCCCTCAGCATGCGTTTCCTGTGAATCACGGTCAAATTGTACATCTTGCGTCGACGGTTTTTACGGAATATCTTGTCAATATCAATGCGGCGCAGGCTGTAGGAAAGGGAGTTGCGATAAAACCACAGGATTTTGCCGGTGTAATACGAACTTTATTGGCCATAAATGTGAACGATGCGTTAATGGAAAAATAGGTAGAAATTGTAACAATTCATGTCCAACGCATTGCATTTCATGTCATGATAGTCAATGTCTTGGATGTGAAAGAGGTTGGTATGGCGATCAATGTCAAAACGCGTGTTTAAAGCATTGCACTTCATGTCATAATGGCTATCAATGTCCAGCCTGCGTTCAAGGCTACCACGGAGATCGTTGTCAATATAAATGTGCGATAGGTTGTGAACTCAAGCAATGCAAACAAAGCAATGGTTCTTGCTCTTGTAAACCAAATTTTATTGGCGCAAAATGTGACCAATGTATTTTGGGAAAGTATGGTCCGTTATGCCAATTTGACTGCCCACACGGTTGTTTGAAACAGTGCAATAAATACACTGGCCAATGTGATGAATGCGTCCCGGGCACCTTTGGTGAAAAATGTGAATACCTGTGCCCTGGTAATTGCAATGGTCCATGTGACAAGAAGAGTGGTTCCTGTAGAAATTGCTTAGGAAAATACACTGGTATACATTGTGATGAGGTATCGCCAGCGCCCGCAAATAACCCGTGTAGAGAGACCTGCAAGTCCAACATTTGTGATCACGACACGGGGTATTGCAAGCTTGGCTGCATTACAAACTACTTCGGCTCAAAATGTGAACATGTTTGCCCCACCAATTGCTCCGCCAGCCAAATCTTCCTAAGATGTTCGGACGACAATCGCGGTTGTGACTGGGAATGTGTTAACAAAGTGTCCTCAGCAGCCTGTTATAAAGGTAAACATAGTGTTTCAAAATCAATTAAACCGGTGTAACCATCGTTTGCCGGTATGTGGAATCTCAAGAATTATGGATAACAAAATGGTAATAATTAACATTTCAATTTGCCTTTGCACTCTGTGATGTTAACAGACACAATCTGAGAGTCTGAGAGGCCTTGATCCTTGTACCTTTATTAAGCATGATCATGGACCTGTTTGAATTTGATAAGTATGTCACTGTAGTTACAATTGGAGAGTGAAAAGTATAAACCAGATTTCTGGCCTCGAATAACCAAAAAAAGCATTAATATATTCAATTTAATTTGATTGTCTAATTTCTTACTTAAATTGCAAATAAGTCCTTTTCAGATACTTTATATTTTTAATATATATTTATTACTTCACCAAATACAGTATTTTTCGATGATACATTTCTGTTTAAGGTTTTCAAAGTTATGTCAGCACACACGAAAGTGTTGCGGTACTAGCAACCCTTGGCTCTCTCCTAAGTGTCATTGTAGTAGCAGCACTTGTGTTTAGATTTTGGATGTTTAACAGGAAAGTGAAGGCACGTCCGGTGTAAGTAAATTAACTAAACGATCGGTTCTCCAATAAACTAATATTTTCCATATAAAAAGTAAGAACAACTTCTTCATTTTTTTCGACGTTGAAACAGTCCAGTCCCTAAATTTCACTATTATTAATGACATATCGATACAAAAGTGTTTTATTTTAAATTCATAACTTCGCGCCGGTTTTTGTTTATTTAAACTTCTTAATTTATCTTACTTTTCTAATATACACATTAAATAAAATAGCGTAAATTTGTGTCATACTGTTTCTTGTACACATTTCAGAGGCAAAACGAACAATGATCACGACAATTACGATCATGGGACTCACCTGTATGACAGTCTTGGCTCAGGTACAAGCGTTTGCTTATTTTAGCTTTTCTAGTATTCTCATTTGTATTAAGTCTTGCAATGCGTTTGATAAGCAATATGGCGCGTAAAGTAAAGTGTTAGTGCGTATACGTGTGAGTTTCCGAGCGCATTTGACCCACATGTTGTTTCAAACAAGTGCCTTTGGCTGCGTACTTTCATTTTCAAATTCATTTTCCTCCTATTTAGTAGGAGGATATGCCAATAACTTACAGGAACTAGACCTCGCGAGAGAAAGGAGTGTTTCGACAATCTCAACGATTTACGGCTGTGCTCGCTTATCAGAGATGAAGGATCAACACGTGAACATTGGTCGGCCTTCTGGAAATTCTGAGTCATAAAAATATTTAATTAAAACAGTATTTTTTCATATAATGTTAATGTATCAGCATATTACAAGTATAAAGGAAAACAATAAAAGACATATCTAAGATCTAAGATTAAGACTTCTCTCTTCGATTCTTTTTCATGACAAACCCATTAACATATGCAGATGAAGCACACTCTGATTCGGAACGATTCATTTATTTGGCATATAATTATATTTTTGTATTGAAAAATAAATATTATTAATCAGACGTAGGGTATATCGTTATTTAAGTGCAGCTGTGTCAAACGACGATTAAAACATAGAACCTTGGAGGAGACTGGATTTATTTTTGATATGTTTTAGTATAAAGTGTTTGAATGCTCATAAATCAGAAGTACATATGTGTTTCAAGTTTACTTTGTCATTTTAAAATAGCATTTGTAGGATAATGTGTGTAGTGTTGAGGGCTTAGAAAATATTCAATACCAAGCAATTTTCCTTTTTTCCCGACTTATATAAGGCAATAACGCCAAACGGTATTGATATTGATATTGTTCTTTGTAGTGTGGGTTGTCTTCTATCTCTCTTGTTTACTTATCAGTTGATGGAGCTATTTTGGAGCATGTGTGGGTTGTTAATGGTGTTTGGTTTTGGGTATGTGATGTTTATACGTTTTTATCTCTAGTGGAAGATTGTTTGTGTTTTACAATAATTTCTAAATATTTTTTTTGTAATATACGTTTGTCTGACTAAACAAACGAACGGGGTTTCACTTTTTCGAAAATCTTTATTTTAATAAAGGCGGAAACCGTTTTGTGATTCTAAATAATGTGTATATTTACTACATCGCCAATACAATGGGACAGTTTATCGGCTGTTGCCTCTGCGATTTAACGGATGAACTTCAAAAGTATACCTTTACATCATTTGCAATTGGAGAACATAAACATCTTAACGCACAATCGTGTATGTATATGATATTTATTTTGTTACTATTGTGTATTGTTGTGAATAATGTAAAAACTGGGTTTAGTTTTAGTATGTTGATATATTATATATCAATTAATTCGTTCGCAGACGATTGATTGCAAGAATATATTACATTGATATGAATAGCGTTATGTTAACGGCAATATACAATCTTATAGCATCGTATTCCCCTCTTATTTGTTATTGTGATGAAAAGAATGACGTCTCCTTCCCAAGGTGGAAAATAATTATGACATGCAATACCTCTTATCGCATACCCATCGCTTTCCCAGCCGGTGTACGATTGGCAATCAACATGATTGACACTTTTTATCGGAGAATATCAGGGACAATGGCGTGACTGTTTTTTTTTAATATAACAATAACAAGTTGCTTGTTCACCAAACATCGTACTATGTTTTCTTTGTATGCGAAGAATTTTGTGCACATATGGCTCATGCATCCCTTTATATGAACACTCTCATTGAATAGCACCACATACATAATACTTTCATTAACATTTTATCATTCAACGGTATTCGGGGTTTCAACACTGTTAATCGAGGTAATCAAATCGATTAATCAATAGTCCTGATATAAACAATAGTTAAATGTGATAATCAGCATTATTCTTGTAATTCATTTTGAAATGCAAGCCTTGTCAGGGTAATACATGCCATGTTTTGACAAAATTCATTCCCCAGAGAAAAATAATGGGCACTAGATAATCAAAGCAGCTCAAATATTTCGGATAAATCGTGTTAATGCAGTTTAGTGTCGAGACGGACTGTACCAGATAAACAGCGCAAAACTTCAATTAGTTCGTTTTACGTTGAATCTGAGCAAAAATCAATATTTTATGCCAAAACTCAAAGTTCTACAGGCGGATAATTTATTTATTTTACAAGACATCAAGCATCTGTTTTCTTACGATATTTCCTCAGAATGACAGAAAGAATAAAGTATGTAAAGGGCTTTGTCAAGTAAACACAATGAAAATACAACAACAATCGAGCCAGCCATCTTTCTCCTTACTTTTCAATTCATGATGCAAACAACGTTGCAAATAGTTATTTCGTACAACACAAGCATTTCACAAAAAAATAAACGTCATATTGTTTTCAAAAGTTTTAAATCAGTGCTTAAAACGAATTCGTATTTTGTGGAATTGTACACAAAAAATATTTAAAGCTCAAGTTATAAAACACGGAAAATGCATGATCACATTTCAATGATTATTTTCAATTTTGTGAAAAATTGTGGTCCTCTTTTGCTTATTCTTTAGTTCAAATGTACACAGAAACGTAATTCGAGTATGGCATGCGCTAGATACAAATGCTATTGAATACAACAACCCCTTGTGTATGTAAATTGATAAAGCAATATGCAAATATAGGGTCAAGAATCGAAACGATAAACAAAAACAGATTGATGAGATATTTGACTTAATTTGAGTTTGAGATTGTTTTTTCTCAGTGTATTTGCTTTCTCCACTGTGTTACTTATTCTTGAAATATAATTCCGCTTCAAGTCCTGGTGTAAGGTATGTCTGTTTTGTTTCCCGTTAGTTGTGCATCCACTGTTCAATGCAGTGGCTAGTTATCATTTATGGCTGTTTTCGATGGAAATTTAATGCATCGATTATGATTTGACTGATCAATGTTCAGTACTCTGAGATATATGATTGATAATAACAGCCACCATAGGGCAATACAAAATAGGACGAGGAAACAACTGTCTACGATACAGATTTTGGGAGGGAGCTCTTATTAAATGTTTCCAGACGACCATTAAGCCGACCCTAGCGTTGACGGAGTTATCCCTATAGGCATCCTTAATTTCACAGAGTGAGGTTAGCTTCCGTGTGTATTATAATATAGCGATGCAATTCTGCAACTTCACCATTTCCGAATCTGAGTACAAATGGAGAATTTCAACTTCCATGGCTAATAAATATCACGCATATAGCAATAACCTCGGGACAAATAAACAGATTTATGAGAGAAACAATACTATGTTTTAAATTGTTTTTACCATCGACCGTCTGATTTCCGGCAGTAATGTCTAGACTTATGGACTATTTTATTTCCGATACTGCTACTTTATGAAATTATGTAAAAGGGCTCCGAGAGCTTAATACGAAAAAGCTTTAAATTCAAGTTTGATTAGTTAGAATAGCGCATTTAACAAGATAAAGTTTAGCTATAACTGCGAATTGTTTTACTCATTGGAGCATGATGTCAAGGGTTTGAAGAAATTTTTAACTTTCAACAATACAATGAAACTACAGGGACAAGCCCAGTAGGCGGAAATCTAAAATTCTAAGGGGAACATGGCCAGACACCTTGGCTTTCTGCGACGTTTTTCGAATATATATGAACAGCAAATACATGAATATAATTTCAATACTGCGACGTCTTAAGTTTGACTTAATCTTCATGTTACATTCCTTTTATTTTCTTTTTCCGGTATTATCATAATTCTCGATTCCGTGTTCGATTGAGTTAAGCACTGTTGTCCGCTTATGGTCTTCATGATGATTGAAAGTTATCTCTGAGACCGTTTGGGGCGGGGCGATGATGGGACCGCTGACAATTTTGTCTCGTACACATATGGAAATATACACATATATCCTAGGAAAAACAAACGCAATGAAAATATGTGTGTAAGAGAATGTTCGTAATGTTTCGATTCATTGCGATTTAATACCTCGAAGAATATTACACAGTATGTATAGATTTTTCATTGATTGATTATATTTTCATTGCTTTTTTCCTAGTTTCTACAATGATACATTCTTTATCAGACTTAATTAAGACTTTACCATGTACACATTGGTTTACATTGGTAATTGGTAATTCATTGGTTGATATTTCCCCATTGGGAAAAAAATATTATCAACAGCAAGCCATAGTCAACCATGTCTTATCCTATATATTACACATTATATTTAATTTTCAATGATTTGAACTGGTTTTAAAAGTAAAATTGTCGAACAACGTTGTACTTGAGTAGAAATGAGACAGTTCAAATTGTTTTTGAATTGCGTAAGAAATTGAAAATAACGAGTAATTGGAAACTATAATAGCAAATATTTTCCTTCGTGTTTATGGAATTAGACGGCACTATTTTCATTCTCCAAATATGTTCTGTTTATACATAGGCGGATTTTGATGTTCATTTCAAAATGCGAACACTGCTAGGATCGATCAAACGCAGGAGTAATTTCAAAAGAGCTAGGTTTAAATGACCCTAGCCATTGTTATTGAATAGTTTACATTTCTCGGTAGACAAAAAGTGAACCAATTAAAAAATACTCGTTACTGAAACGCAGAAGGTGTCATAAACGGTAAATCTAAGTTCACTTTCCTTGCATTGATGGGAAAAAGCAAACCTTTGCCACAAACGTGTTTACTGAACGCATGGCAGATATTCGTTTTTCATGCATTTTACAGTACAAATTTGACATAATATAATAGTATATGTAAGTCAATTAATCGTTGTTAATATATTTAATATATGTATTAACTGTAGAAAACACAACTACTTTACAAATGGAAAAAACAAAACAAGTATAACATGGAATATTTAAATTTACAGTAGAAGCTATGAATGTTAAAAGAATGTAAACCAAAGCAAGAAAAAAATGAAAATAAATATCTAAATAAACGTGCATTCATATAATGTAATAGTTCTATTTATATGTTGTTTGGTTTATTGTACCAATGTTAAAATCTCAAAAATATAGTTACAAAAACAAATTCTTACAATCAATGTTATATTTATCTGAGAGATTTGTATTTTCATTAATGTTTCATGCTTATGTAAGACTGTTTATCAACCCAATTACTGTTGTAATGAATGTTTTTTTCCTTTGAAAAAGAAAATATTTTCCTTATACTCTAATAAAAGTTAATCAAATAATCAAATTTACATTTAACGTTTCCACAATCCAACAATTCAAAGATACTATTTATGACAATACTTGTTTTAACAGTATTGATATTCTGTGGTTCGTCTATCTTGTTATACCAGCCGTATTTTAATGCAATTACAATATAAATGTATCAAGAGGTCTTTTTAATCATAAACTAAAAGAACACATGTTATTATCAGCCAGTTCCATGTTATCTAATAAGTAATTTGTTGGTAATAATTTATGAAGAATTCTAAACTGTATCAATAAGTCTTTTATAAGTTGTTATACACTGATATATTTTTTACATTCGTTCAGTTAATATATATTTTTTTCATATAGTAATAACCATATTTGTTGACTTGTTATCCTTAGTTTTAACGAAGTGTTTGTATTATAAATTAAATATTTTCTTTTGTCAAAGTTGAATACATAAAAATATGCATACTTTGGTTACTTTATTCTTGAAAATTTAAGTTAATGAAGACAAATTTTGAACTACTTACATAGTATATTGTTAGAAGTTAATCTTTTTATAATACACAGATTCCATTGCCCTCAGGCTATTTCTTTTACTCGAATCAAAGACATCATTTACATAACGTATCCAAAAACTATTTGGAGGGGCTTTACCATGTATGATGAAATAGCGTAAAAAAAAAGAAATAATTGACATAAACTTGGTATCGATGTGTACAATGCATTGAACTTACTAGCTGAAGTACCACATAGTTTACAATTAATTTATATTTCGCAGTTTTTTTATATTTTTCCATCAAAAAAGATTACTAGGCATGTCTACCTAGTAGAATTCGTTCCTTATGCGTGATTGGCTAGTCGATGTTATCACGTGATATTACCAAGTTAGGTATATAGCTGAAATATTCCATCCCTTTAGAGTAAGTATTCGTGACACAGTGGATACAACTCTGGACTGCAATTTTGGCGACCCCGGTTCGAACCCGGTCCCCGACTCAATATTGTTTTTTTTTAAATTTTGGTATTTTTTACAGTTATGATATCGAAGAATAAAACATTTTATTTAATAATTGTCCTGAGATTCGTTACAGGAATTTTTTTATTTTTGTGCCAATCTGGTGTACAGTCTCTTAAAGACATTAAGAAAGAAAATAGTTATATTCGCAAAACTATTGTTATATATAATGTTATTTGTAGAAGTTATATCTTTATATACCTTATATGTTAAACTTCATCTTCTAGAATATATAAGATATCTTACACCAAATATCTCACACAAACTCTTACCGCGTTCAAATGTAATCTTTATGGAATAGTACAGCAAATAATTTGAAACATTAACTGTAACTATGCAATATAATATTTCTTCTCTATTTTTATTCCTCAGCTATAAATATTACTTATCACATCAATCATATAAATATCACCTTCTGAAAAATCCTTTTTAAACACTACACTTTTTATTTTGGGTTTCCATTCCACACAAACTCAAGACATAAATCGATGAACTCTTACATAAAGAGCCTCTTAAGACTGCTAATTGTAAAGTACATTATAGGTACAATTAATAAGTTCAGCCTGTATATCAAAGTCAACTGATCAGTATTCGATATTTAGCTTGTTTTAAAGTTATATGCTTCTTTTAAAATTTCATTTTGTCCCAAAATGAAGGAGTCGTTAACATTTTCAATGAATGGTAGAAGTTCATCAGCAATACTTCTTTTCTCCAATTTGCAAACATATGTGGTAACCTTTTCACCATGTTATTTTATACAATCTGCCCTAGATATTTATAAAATAGTCTTGCAATCATAAATAGATACTGAAGCACAATATTGTAAATTATATGTATTTTGTTTACTTTTAAGCCTTTTAAATAATCTATCTGAGATAAAAACAAATTATTATACTTCCAAATACCCTTGCTATGTTTAACTTTAGACAAACATGATTCAAATGCAACTATTGAATGAAAATATAGATAACAAATATTTTCTAAACATTAGTCATCATACTATTTGTTATCATGGAAACACCGCAAGTCTGCTCTGTTGGCATGTGTCTAGTCTTCTCCATGTTTTTGAAATTGTCTCTCCATGAAATTATGTATATGGATCTAACTAACCTTTTATATATTTATGCGAAAAGCTACAGAAACAAGCTCAGCAGCAAAATGTTTAAACATAAACCCGGTTTAATGGCACTGGGTAAATGCCAAGACATAGAACATAAAATCACAAAGAAGAAACATGGAAGAACAGCACAAAACTCCAAAAACAGCACTTGTTTAATAAAGTTTGTATAGTCTTACCATTGTTATTTATGGATTCATAATCCATGTAGTCTAAATCTGGATTTAGCATTAGGGTTAAATCTCCACAAATCGTATACTTATCTTTGTAATTAGATGTATCTAATTCATCTTAATATCACATTTAAGAATCAAGTCAGTCTTTATTCAGTGCTTTTATATTGGCTAACAGAACAGGCATGTCGTTGTACTGTAATTCAAGCAGAAAAAAATCCACTATTACCTTCCCAAACATTTAGAAATTTTATACTGAAGTTTCTTCTTGAAAAAAATAATAACTCCTCTAGCATTTTATTTCAAAAACAGACAAAAGCCCGTTCCAATCTGAATATATTGTTGTTTTGTGTTTATTTGTAAAACGTGTTTTCTTAATGCAGGCTATATCAACGTTTTTGTTTTTTTTTATATTAATGCATCAAGAAATTTAATATATTAGACATAAGTATAAGTCGTGTCTAAGTAGCCACTTATAAAACTATAATAAATGTTACTGCTTTGCTCGATGTCTTCGTTGGCTCGAACTTGATGTAAGGAACCAGTGTTAGATTATTATATGTAGACGTTACCGCTTGGCTCGATAATTGCGAGGCTCGAAGTATTTTGGACTGTTACTGGTGGGTATCCGGCCAACGCGTTTCGACTGTAAATTTGAATATTATATCTTTCACAATCAACTATTTTACAATGCATGTTAAAAATCAGTAAAAAAGACACATGGGTCCACAACAAACTTAGTTGAAGATTAGTTTTCACCTAAAAGTTTTGTGTCTCTATTTATTTTAGGTTAAGGCTCTTACTTTGTGCACATTTACAGGGTTGATTTTAAATTTCCGAATACTGGGCTTGTCCCAGTAGTTTTCATTGTTTTATAGACAATATATAATCTTATTTCACATTAAGTATTTATTTCAAAACACGATACTATAAAATGTACCAGAGTGTTTGTCAGAAATGTATCCCTTGCGTTAGCTGACACCTTTAATGTCTTGATCACTCACTAAAACCTGTGCCGAACACATCTCAACACTCTTAATATGTATTTTAATGTTTCTTTTAGTGCTTTCTAGTTACATCAAGCGTATTTTAAGGCTTTAATTTCTTGTTTAAATTGAGAAGGGAGAATGATGTACAGCGATCGTCCATTAAAATGGATTTTGAGAACCTTTTAGCTAAAATAAATTTTCTATTTGCCTATGTGTGTAAGCAGATAATTATCATTTTAAACATCTTAGAAGAGGAATGTTTTAACATACATCAATATATAGGACTCGTGGTGTACCAGATTTAAATATGACAACAGAAAAGCGAATACATCATGGTACAGTAGTATCAATTTAATAAAATTACACTACCCAGTTTCAAGTGCATATTCCACATTTAAAGTATTCTTTGTATCGGCAATGTTAATGACAAACTTCATCAAATCTGCCCAAGATATTTTAGTGGTAAATATTCAACAACATACCAAAACAAACTGTCAACAAGGTATAAGCTCTTTTTGTCAAAGATAGTTTGTTACATAATACACATGCAACATCTCAATGGATAAGCTCATTCCGGAAACAGGGGTGTTGAACTTTCACTTTGCACAATACGGTTGATATTGCATCATTTTATATAATGCATGAACATGCAAACATCACTGATATAATATTGTACAATATATATTAACAAGTTCGAAGTGAATACCAGCTGCCAATAAATTGTATTTGCAAACCCAAAATAAACAGTTTGATTAAAATGCAATGACATCGTCCATTCAACTTTTTTTTTGAAGATGCCATACAAGGAAGGAATAGTCAGTGTCTACTTTGTCCTTGAAAAAATCAAATAAGTTCTGTATGGGAGCATCCCTATTTATACGTATTTAATATATATATATCTTGTTTTTTTTTATTTGTTGACATTAAAACATTAAGTTCTATATGTAAATCAAAATAGTATCTTGGACGGTTATATTACATAGGTAATATTTTATTTTAAACTCAGTATTATTATAGGTGACTTTTGATATCAATACAGAAATAATTTTAGTTAACATTTTCACCCTCTCAGTATAATATTCTATCATACTTAATTTATTCACAAGGTGGCCTTAGATAAACCGTTGTGTTATTCCATTTTCACTTTCCAAAAAATCAACAGACATGGAATATAATGTGTTGTCTTTATTTTCATATAACTATATATGTACATAAATTCAAAGTCAGTGTTTAACAACATACACATATAATAAGATTTACATTAATTTAATCTTTAAGGTTATTGTTGACGAGATATACGGCCTTATTGTACTCGAATGGACCATGGGCTACCATTTTCTTCTATACATATCACGGGATGATTTTATGATGGATATATAATAAAAATAATTGTCTGCACCTGTTTATTTTCTTTTATATTCTCACATAATTCATTCTTAAATCAGAACTATATTGCCTTATATGTTTCTAGCTTTCATGTGTCTAATACGTCAGAAAGTGTCTGTGACATATACGATTTGTTAATGCTCTTGAGAGAAGCTTCAATAGTCAATTTAAATCAAACTAAATGTATCTCACTGTCATATTTTAGTTAGTTTTCTTCATATTTGTGTTATTAAACTTAAGCCATTATTGAAGATTCGACTTAAATCATTCATTTAAATGATCCACTGTAAATATTGTGTATCCCAAGATGTGAATTCGTGTACCTAAGATATGCTTGTTAAATAATGTGTCTTGCGTATTTCCAGGTCGAATTTCACCACGGGTTATACAAATCTACAGGTAAATTGCCAATCATACAAGTAATGGCTTGGGGGTTAGTTCATGAATCTGGGCTGGTAAAATGTCATTGGCGAGGATCAAGCAGTCATAACTTCTTCTCGGTTTATACTGAGTTTATACTGAGTTACTTTGAGCTTAGCCAATGACAATCATTTATTCCATTTATTATACACATGCAATATGGAATACTACCCAATATCTATACAATATGACAACATGGTGATAGAGGCAGTTAAAAACCTATCAACATCATTTATTAAGTGAATTAGAGTATATTTCGACAATAACACGTCATAGTTCGTCCTAATTGGTTGGACGTCATCAATAATCCAATTATGTTCTCGATTGTAACATTGATAAAGTGTACTAGGGCTACATTGTCAAATGTTTTATCAATTCCAAAACCATCATTGACTCCAATAACACACTATATTGTAAAATAGTCTGCAAACTACTTAGCGTGAGTTGAGGATCATCCGGATGACGAACGAAACGGAAGACACTGACAAATTAAATAGATTTTGATATTCCCGTTTAGAATATATATGTATATAACATCATTGGACGAGGTACGTCTGGACTTGGATTTAATGAGTGTCACTTTACAACAGATCGTGTAATATTACTGACACACAGTCAAGTTAAACAAGACTCTCGGATTTAAAACTCACCATTTACTGTATTTTAGTAAAAGTTAGGTATATTTCATCAGTTGTCAGCTTTATGTTAAAACGTTTTGCAGCGGACGCGCTTGTTATGTAATATGTCCAGATATATCACGTGACCCAAACTTGCCAATGGCTTTCTGTCCGTAAGGCGCCCATTTAATGAGAAGAGGGCCGCTCGGGCGCCAACCAATCAGTGGCTGACGCCTGGGCCCCAACCAATCAATGGCTGACTGCCCTAGAGATCCAAGGATGCGTTTCTGGCAGGCAGCCATGACAGTTCGGGTAAAGAACAAAACGTAATAAAACAAATAACAAATTTATGAAGTTGCTCTTTAAGAACGACGGAAGACAAATGAGATAAATATGAATTAAATATTCTAAGAAATTACCTTAATGATTATGATGTAGAATATAAATATGGAAACGTGGGGATTTTACCTACTTCATATTCAACATTTCATCAGGAATCAACGAATAGATAATGAGGTAAGATATATGAAATATTACTTGAATCAAGTATGTTCCATATTATTATTAAATGTATTAGGTTATTTAGTGAAAGTCCCATGTCTCCAAACGTGTCCAAAGTATCAACAGGTAAATTCTTAACATTCATTTCAACATGTCCTGTAATGACAGGATTATTACACACTCTCCACTTTTCAAACACTAAAAGAGTTCTGAATTTTGAGGTATAGAACTCTATAACATTTATTATGTTTAATGTTAAATGTAAATAGAGCCACTTTAACTGTACAGTACTTAGACACAATGAGTCCTTTTGTGCTATTTTTTTTAAAGGATCATAATTATTCGAAGGGGGATGGACAAACACTGATCAAGAGATCATCCGACGAAGGATTCCGAAAGGAAGCGGAAGCTGCAATCAGCCGGAACCATGCATGATCCTCAAGCTTGCTAAGGGCAATTCCCCGTAGAGACATATAAACTGATTGGCAACAGGTATATGCGTTGTCACTGACTTAAAGGACGTTGGGTCCCAGGCAGTAAGAGTAAATTCATTTTCCTAAGAACTTCTGGTCGGGACGGGAAAAGGATTCCTGAAGTGTCGTGTAGACTCATGGCCATATACTCTACTTGAAGTAGCTAGCAGTCGTGGGAAATAACACTCCAACCGACAGGTGGCCAGAGGAGGACAGCTCAACCGCGATAAAATCTCACACTACCGTTAATCTAGTCACGATGGGCCGAGGGAAACAGGGGCAATGCTCCTCTTGCCAGAAGCTGGTATGCTCCGTTACAGTCACTTTGAAAAGGGCCAGCAGTTGGGGGAGGAAGGTCTTGAAGGGCGGTTGGCAAGTCATGCACGGGTGAGGTAATCGGCGAAGTCTTGGGCTGAAAGGCTTCTTCGTTTTGTGTTGGTTTAGGTGTGACTGTGACAGGCTCCGAAATGGCACGTAAAGTCAGTTTCGGGGAGGCGAACGAAATTAGTGTTGGGATAGGCCGGGAAGTTCATGGCATCACCAAGACAAGTCTGTTCAGTTCATTACGACCTTGCGTAGTGGATGTGGAGTCCTCCCCCCCCCTCCCACCCCCTGTCCCGATTCAAGCCCCGAATGCCTTCTGATAATGGAAATTTTGGACAGTCAGAGGAGACATTTCCTTGTCACTGAAGTAGCCCTCTTGGGGACTTATTTCGGGATGTAAATTATCTATGTTGCGGCGAAAATCCCTTGACCACTGGACAGAGGCCTGGCAGCAGGGGCATTGTATGCTAAGAAGTTTAAGCCAGGTTCAAAGTGTATGACAAGGAATCTCGAAGTACCAAATGTACTGCGGCATTCCCAACATTGATGAATCATGTTCTGTTATGAAAACTAATTGTGTTTGTTTGATTTGTTTGGTGTTTTTGTTGTTAATTTTATTCAACTTATAATGTTCTAACCTATTCAAGAGCTAAAATCATTAATTAAATTCATGTTTATCCAAGTCCAGAACGTTTATTGTATTCTTGTTTTCATATTAACACTTTAAATACTACTCTATTATTCTCTATAAAATCCAACCATACGTTTAGTTTGTACACAACGACAAAATATAAGAATATAGGTTGCGCAGTCCTAAATCCAAGATATCAAAACAGCACAATACTCGGTACCTCAATTATAGGCAAAAAAATACAAGGTGCGTACAGGGAGCCGCCACCTTAACGAACAAAATATAACATTTGTTCACGTGCACCGCCTTTAAACGTGTATTATGGTGAGGTTGCTTTATTGGGAGGGCCTGGCCGATATGTATATGGTGTTGAACCCGATCACAACGACCAAGATCAAACGAATCTTTAGCAACACTGATTTATATGTGTTAAGCAAATTTGCTAGACGTGACTGTCGGTCCCCAAATGAACTGCCCTACGTTTAAATAGATCATGCAAATGGTCGGACAAATAACTGAGATAAAATGTTGGTCTTGCTTCGTTATGTTTTCAGTTTTAGAAAAAGACCTAATGTTTCGTTCATAACCCTGTACCGTTTTGTCTTTATACGACTGATACGTACACACTGACTGATTGTATATAAGGTTATTGGTGTTTCGGAACGGATTATAAAATTGACGTGAACGTCAGGGGAATTAGTTTTAACAATACCGGGTAAAATCGAAGCATCGTTTGATTTATCACTTGTAATTGGTACATCCAGCCAATAGTTCGTAAAACAATCTTTATTATGTATTTTTACGGGCAGCCACTGTGCTGAATGAGCTCTTACGACGGTCGTACGACGGACAGCAATCCTACATTTTTGTTCAGCGTTCTAAAGTTTATCTTATCATATTGTTTTTTATAGTTAATGGTTTCAATATGTGCCAAGAGAAAATTTCAGAATAACATCTTGTGAGATATCGCACTCTATCACTTTTATTTTAAAGCATTGATCACCAAGTGAAATATCGCTGGTTGTAAAACCATGTGTGTTCATTTGTTTACAACTTGCGTCAAAATGTGGGGTATTAAATGGCTGAAGTAACATTTTGAGTAGTTCTAATTTTTAATTTCCAATTACACCGTTGTTACAAATTCCATTGTCGCCACGCCACTCTTGTTATTAAAAAATCCTGTTTTAACAAAATTTGATGGGGCTCTATCGGTGGTGGTCGAATCTACCGAATGGCGTTTTCCTGGGTTATTTGTTTAATGATTTTAATATGCCTTGAGTTTGCATCACGCTGATTTAAACTGTCATACATTCTATTGAGACTATATTCCCCGTTGAAAAGGATGCAAAAAATGCGCGCAATAGAAGTACACCTCATATATAGACGATGACGTCATATATCACAGTGACATTGCAAAAATATCTATGTTGGAGTGAATGAACAGCGTGAAAACATAACTGGATTTTTTTATTTAACTTTTAACTTCCAGGCGATAGATTACGATATGATGATTTTAGTTGTGCGGAACGCAACCAGACGAGTTTGCGTCTTCTTAGGAGGGCAGTCACAGAACCCATGTTCGTGGGCGCCGTAGCCATAGCAACCCTTAGAGCTAGGGCGATCTTGGGAACTCCCGCCTTTCATGGTGTTGTGTACCAACGACACATTTTCGAGCTTCTCAAGGCAAGCGTCCAGTTGCTTGAACAGCTGCTCGATCTTTGATTCAAGGCCGCCATCTTCATCTACGGAATGGATCACGTTTTGCACCGGTTTCTCTCCCATGATGACCTCGTATTTTTCGATTACTAGGGCCGCTTCCTATATCGAGATCTAATTATTGTCGACACAACGACAACGCATGTCGACTGGCAGCAACTTGTATAATTTATAAAGGGCAGTGGATTCTTGGGCATGAGTATCCAACTTCCGGTACGCCTTTCTCTTCAACTGCCGTAAATCTTTACAGAGGGAGACAATGCTCTCTCCTGGCCGTCGCTGACGTGTTTTAAGCATGTTGATATACTAAGGGACATGTCGGCTGCTCCCGAATCCATGTTTCATTCTAACCGACAAGAGGACGTAATTCCTGATGCCTGAGTTCCGAGGTTCATGTAAAATGCACAGGCATGAGCTCTTAAACACGCAATCTTCAAAATGGGACTGGTACTGTTCCTAATGTTCGTCGCCTTTGTATGGCTCGGGTTTTATGTTAAAACGGGCATTGGGACGGGATACATCACTCATTGGTGAGGGGCGAGCATTATTAAAGTTTGTATTATGGGATGCTGATTGATCACGGAGTTAATATGTATGCCCGGCCTCCTTGGCGGACTGCGGTGTTCGATCTCGTACTCCGCAGAGGACGAGTAGCGTGGGACTTGACTACGATGAAATGCATTGCGTCATGAACGACGGGAAGATGAGCCGAAAACAACACTGTACGTTTGCTTTTTGGATTCGATATCGTCATGTATATAAAATCAATTTCGGGATCTGAGTTATCCGCCATTTACACATGTATAGTAAACTCTCACGTTTTATATTTTAAAGCTTTACGCATGAACACTATAAAATACTATGCTATAGCGACACTTGTTAATATTATGCGCACCACAGCTCTGTGTGAACGTAGTATTATGATAGTGAGTGTTATAATTCAATAATGGGGATATTTATTTTTTAGTGATTTTTTTGTATGCCTTGAAATTTCATCACGCTGATTTACACGTCAGATATAGACGAAGACGTAATATATCACAGTGACATTGCAAAAATATCAATGTTGGAGTGAATCAACAGAGTGAAAACAAAACTGGATTATTGATTTTCCTGTGTAGCTTTTAATTTCCAGGAGATGGATTACAATGGGATGATTTTTGGCATCCTGCACTTATGACGCCAGTGTAAAATACTCTACAAACTACTTAACGATCGAAACGAAAGACACTGACTTTTTAAAAAGACTTAAATATACCCGTTAAGAATATATATGTTGATTATATCAATGGACGAGGTACGTCTGGCCTTGGATAAAGTGATTGTCACTTTACAACAAAACATGTTATATTACTGACAGCGGTAGTTACCTGCTTTGCATATTCAAATTAACATCTCATCGATAATCAACTACTGGGTAATGAGGTAAGAAATATAACTTGAATCATGTATGTGCCATATTATTATTTGATATGTTAAGTTATTAAATGAAAGTCCCATGACTCCAAAAAGGTCCAAGATATCAAAAGGTAAATTCTTAATATTCAATTCAACATTTCTTGTTATGACAGGGTCATTACAATATTCCGTATTTTCGAAACAAGTCAATGTACGAGTTGTCTCCTCGTGTCGGTAGGTATGTGTTTACTTCCGGTTTAAGTTTTGACAGCGCATTTGGTTTAAAATAGGTTTCTTAATATTTATGCAAACTGAACACATTTTTATCGAAACAAACAACACTAGACGATATAGTCAACTTGAAGAAAGATCAAATTATAGCATACTTAAGAAGCAGAAAGCAGAAAATTAGTGGAAACAAACATGACATTGCCACCACAGCGCTGAACTTCTTACAAATCGAACTAGGCATTAGTGATAGTCTTTCACTCTCTGAAAATAATTCAGTTCCACCAAGCAGTGACAATTTACCCATTTATGATGAACTGTCCACAGGGTGGTCAAGTGACCCTGCACTTTTGCCTGAACTTGCCTTATCTGATATTGAGAAATATCTAATACATAGCAGTCATAGAACATCTGACTCTATGAAAATGGAGTGCTACAGGCAGTATATTAGAGGGCTGAATTTCTATAAAGAAAACTACGCCCACAAAGTTATGATTAATACTCTCTCTGAGTCTAGCAGTCACTGCTATGTTAGATCAAAATGCCATCCTTCCATCAAATAGGGTGTTTATACCCAATGGGTCCTGATGACTAAGGATACCCCTCTGTTGATCTTGAAAGCTAACCGCACTTGTCCAGCTGGGTAACTAAATCAACTTATAGCTTTGTTGTTTTATAGATATATACCAAGAATACAAACATTCATTGTTTTGTATAATGTTTACTGTTTTATTTCATAGATATCTCTTCAAACACATTAAATAGCACATTCTATAAAACAGAATAATTAAAAAAAATCTATACAATAACAAGACGAGATACGCGTAAATGGATGTACTGTTTATTCCTTAATACATTTAAGACATCCAGTGTACAAATAAGCATTGTGTTTTCCTACCATTGGCTGTAATGTTTGTTGCTGATGCCTGGAGACCCATACAAGTTAGTCAGGGTATTGCTTGCTGATTATAGAAAATATAAAGTGAACAAGTCTTTCTCTCTCATATATCAATGACAGAGCCAATGAATTATGTTAAAATAATTAAACAAAATGATACTCATGCAACTCTGTCAAAGGAAACTAAATGAACATGTGGTCACCAGGCATAAGAAATCAATAGATTGTACATCTGATACCTTAAATAGTGCATATATTAATGGTGCTTCTTTCCTCCTTGGTGAGTGATGCCCACATATTACAGGGTTGTTGTTTGTCATAGAATGGCATGCTGCTGATTTTGATGATACAGCATGCACATCCAAACCATGGAAATGGAATAAACCCAGTAAAAGGAAGAATGATGCCAAGACAGTTGAAAACATCACATTTAAAAAAATAAAGATAAATGATGCAGAACCAAAGTATGAACCAAATAACAATACATGTAAACAATTTAACGATGATAAGTTATCACTATTTAGGAGTAAACATGCCAATAGGCTTGGAAATAAATCAGATGCAGTATTGTTTGATTTAATTTCACCTACTTTAAATGATGTTCCTTTTGAAAGTGATTTAAGAATAGCAGAGGAAGTAACAGTAGAAACATCAGAATTGATTACTTAAAAGTCTGACAAATACATAGATTTTAGTAAAACTATAAATAAAAATCAGATTTCCGCCAGTGATTTTTTAGAAACACCATCTGTGTGTGGTGGTGATGTTGTCGAGGAGATTGAGATGAGAACAAGGGGTCAGCATGAAAATCCATTATGGGGTCAGGCAAGAAAGGGCAGAATTACAGCCTCTATATTTCATGATCTTTTGCACAGAAAAAAGTCAACACAACCACAAACTGGTTAAAACAAATTGGTCAAAATCTAATGAAATTGATTGTTCAAATATTCCTGCATTAAAATGGGGCAGGAAGATGGAAGTTGTAGCTTATATGCAATTTAAAGCTTTAAATAAACTTAAACATAAGCAGACTGTAAACATAGTTGAGCAAGGCTTGTATCTTCATCAGCAAAAGTCATTTTTGGTGCTAGCCCAGACGGTCTTGTTTTACAAAATGATGACAAGTACCTTGTCGCGGTAAAATGCCCATACAAATGGAGATACAAAACTTTCACTGAGGCATGCAAAGACAGTGAGTTCTGTTTTGCTATAGATGAACAAGGTGCCATTGCATTAAAACCAAACCACATATATCATACACAAATTCAGGGCCAAATGAGAATATATTGGATTCAGAAGTCTGAGCTCCTTGTTTACACAACAAAAGATTGAAAGCATTTGACTATCAGCTTCAATCCTAATTTTTGGAACAACATGCTAGAGCGGTTCAAGGAGTTTTATGTTAACCATGTGCTTCCAAGCCTTGTGCAATGTGTTTTAAGGTTCATGTCTTGGAAAAAAAGGTTTGTTTCCAGTATCCTTACCTACCCTCAATTTTTCCCATGACCCAAATGATTTAGCCTTTCCTTTTTTTTATTTTTCATTTATTTTTAATAAGAGGATAAGGTCTAAGAGGCTTTTGCTATTTCTTAGGTTTTAAAAAATCATACAGGTGACAAGAAACAAACTATTTTTGGCCTTACAGAACACCTCAAGTATAATTCAGCATAAACACATGACTACAGTGGGTTGATCTAAGAAATAGCTTTTGTTAAATGAATCAAATAATATATCAGGTTTAAAGATGCACTCTTACTCCCAGATAAGATTTACCACAATGAATAATATTGTTTTGATATTCCAAAAAGAATTAATAAATATTGAAAACAATAGATTTTATGAAGGATACCGAGTTTAATTTGGTATTTCTACCTTATGAGACTATAATAGACCGCAGTAAATATTTTAGCATTCACCAATGGTTACAATCTTGTTATA
The DNA here is from genome assembly GCF_026914265.1 of Mya arenaria. NCBI lineage: Eukaryota > Metazoa > Mollusca > Bivalvia > Myida > Myidae > Mya > Mya arenaria. Next base: position 70,745,067 of record NC_069131.1, read on the forward strand.
AGTAATTAATATTTTCCATTAAGCATTATTTAGTAAGAAGTCAAAGGTTTATCAGTCACAATTGATGTTTGTTATACATGTGTATGTATTGATTTTGAATAAGAGTGTCGCAAATTATCACCACAATGCATTGCAAATTAGTTCTTAAAATACAATTTTGATTACATATTACTATGCAATTTAAAACATGCATACTTTTCATTTCTACTTTATTTTCATTACTAAACTGGTATTGGTAAATGGTGCATAATAATTTTAACATCTAAATCTGCACTTCTGCATATTTGTGTGCTTGTGTTTGTAGGGGAAATTCTTATTACATGGATCTATACAATATTCTCTAATAAAAAGTGTTGTGAAAAGGAATGGCACATTTTAGTGAGTACAATATTATGATGCACAGTGTTATATGGTGTCAATTAAACCATGTACTAGAATTAAGATACATGTATTAGTAGTAACACTAGCAAACAATGTACAGTATGTGAAGACATTATGACCATTTGTTTTGTACCTTTGATCATCATTGTTACATTTATATATATTAACATTGAAATCAGTATACAAATGAATTAAAAAGTAAACATTAGTTTATAATATATTATGTTGGTGTGATTTACAAATGCTTCACTTATAAATGGACACTACGGTTCTAGTTTCTGAACAATTCAGTGAAAATTCAAATTATGAAACAAGGGGTGGTAACAAGTAAGTCAGAGCCCCACATACAAAAATGATTTTATCAGCAATTTTATTTAAAGCAAGTGGCATAACAACTTGAAGAATTCTGAAATTCTTTAATTGCTCCATTTTCCGTTCTACATGAGTCCTAGCTGAAGCATTTCGTCTTGTTAAGTTCACCTCTTCTTTTGTAAACTGTTCCTTTGTTTTAAAGGGAGGGCAGTATAATTTTACATCTTTTTTAAACCAAATCTGGTTTCAAATGAATAAAACATAACAGCATCACCTGCATTTAGCTGCTCCAACAAGCCACTTTTTCTGGTTATTTCACCATCTGACGCCATCCACCCCAGAGTTTTGAAATTAGAACAACTGCACCGGTCATGTTGACACCAACAAGTATTTTAATGTGTAATGTGACTTATAGCTAGAATAGGTCATTGACTGATTCTCCAATGAAGATGGTCTCTGAACAAATATTTCAGTACAGTTTTACACAATCCTTTTATCACTAAATGCACTAAAACAAGGTGGCACATGTTTTTGAAGTACATGAAGTTCAGGAAGGAGTACTATAGACTGCAGGTATCTGTCCATATACATTATCCAGGCATGAAATATCTTGGACACTGTGCTACTTGCAACCTTAAATCTATATTTGAGATCTTTGACCAACAAACCTTATCTTAACCTCATCATAACCATAAAAAATTAATCAATTGGTCTAAGTTTTCGCTTCCGACCTGTTCTATTAGAAAGGGTATTGTCATTAAAATCAATAAGAGTGGTAAATAAAGCTTCAAATGTGTGAATAGTTCAAATAGTTTGGAAGTCCTGTATAAAACTGTATTTTTTCCTCAGAGTGTTGGATGTCTTCTATGGTAATCTCAGGTTTACATGTTCCAAAACCATCATCACAGGTTTCCGGCTTAATCAGTGCACTTGATTCACATCTTTGTGTCGTCTCTGCTGATTGAGTATCTCCAACTGCTTTCACTGGATAGCTTAAAAAAGGACAACACATGTGTTATTCAAGTCGGACTTAGTCAACATAGCATGACCTACATGTTGAGTTAGTTATTTAATATAAATAGTCTCCAAAAATAGAATAGAAAATAACATAGAATGAAATATCCTGTTAATATATAGTAACGTACAGGTACTATCGTGCATAATAATTTTAACATCTAAATATCCACTCTCCTTCTGAGGTATAACCTCTGTTTGTATGATTTTAAAGTTATTACCATTACTTCATTTCATTGTATTTGAGGAAATAATAGGTACATGTAGACTGGACATTTGTTTAATTCAGATGATAATCTTAAAACTTATTTTCTCTAGCATTGTATATGCGATATTATAAGTTATTTTCCACAAAATTATTCCGATTCGATTGTGATGAAAAGCAACAGCTTAAATTGAGTAAATTGCAAGCAAGCTTCCTGGGCAAAACTTGTACCGAGTGTCCAAAAGAGTGAGAGGCTACAAAGAGTGTTCCCTGACCTGGGATCGAGCACATGCCCTCTTTATCGAAAAGTGAACATTTAACCTCTGAGCCACCCCTCCCCTATTCATTAAATTCAATATCACACATACTAAATGTTGCATTATATTTCTGTTGCAGTTTGAATACTTAATAACAACATATTACGTATGAAAAACTTCAAGTTGTTCCAAAGGCTGCAGATCAGAAGTGTCTGAAGAGCTAGGGAAACTTTTATATGAGTTTTCCGGGTTCTCGGTTGATTTATTAATATGGCACTGAAAAGATACACCAACAGCTTTTGAAATTATGAATGACAATTTATGATTGAACATTATCAGAGTAGACAACAAAGTACTTAGCATATGGATGTCTATGATAAGATAACATTAACTTACATAAATAGGCTATACTAAAAGTAATGCACCAGTCAATTGTAACTCCCCTCCCCCAGGTCTGTGAATTAGCGGGGACTTTTACTTTCCGGGCAGCCAAGCCCTGTGTGGACGAGCTGCTGGTGAAACCCCAGCCAAATGCCCCCGCACCCCAGGGACCCCAGGTAAGGCCCATTCCCCGCTATTTTTTTGCACAGAGAGAAAACCACCGTGTTCACCCGGCACTGCAGGGCCACCGGGAAGGTAAAAACACGGCCCTTTTCCCCGGCTACCCCCGGTATACTCCCAGGTCCGTGGACTAGCGAGCACTTTACTTTCCAAGCACGGGCAAAATCCCTGTCCTGCGGGAACAAACTGCTGGTAAACCCCCCGTCAAATGCCCCCGGACCAAAGGTAAGACCCGTTCCCCGCTATTTGTGCACGAAGACAAAACCACCACATTCACCTGGCACTGCGGGACCATCTGGAATGTAAAAAACACGTCCCATATCCCCGGACCTAGGGGCGTGGTTACCATTGACTGGTGCATAAGAAGAGCTGGAAGCAGATTGAGCGGTTTGCGCACTCGTTTCTCACTAAGGAGCTCCTAGTTTGATTCCCGGCCTCGGCATTAGTGAGCTGTTTTTTTAGATGCCAAGGGGGGCAAGAGGTAGTGTTTTATCAGGTTTCACCCTCATTATAAGACCACACTCATGCGCAAAATTGTGCCAATGAGAGTGACTTAGCATATACATTAAACTTTCTGCAAAGTTGTTGTACAATAAATATTGTTTAATTTAGATTAAGCATACGGAAGAGCACTCTTTATTAATTACATACACATATAATTTCTGTTACCAATACTATTTTTAGATTCCAAAACATTGACATTCCAGTGCTTACTTTACAGCTATATTCAATTCTCGAAAATACAAAATTTACTTGAAATAAAACTCTCCTCGATTTAGTTGCTACCGTCTTTGGTCTCTGTGCCAGGTTCTCAGTTGGAATCCTATTAAGCTGAACAGAATTAGGCCCAACACCATCAAGAAAATGTTCCGAGCAGACCCGTGTATATGCTGTAGGTTTCCAGATTTTAGGGCTTATCGCTCGAATCTATGCACGTCTGACAGTCTGCTTTGTTGGTAACTTGTGGAGAGTGATAATGTTCCCAGAAATATCTAACTTTCCACTGAAGTTGTGGCATTCTGGCATACAACAGTAATAGCGTCCCATGGTTTTCAGTATGTTTAGTTATAACCGGAATTGATCGATACCTACTGCCACGGGAGACAACTCGTCTAAGTGACCGGTTTCGAAAATCCGAAATTAAACTTTTGAGATATAATACAACGCTATTAGTTTAGTTCAGATAGTTCAATTTCATTTCCAATCAAAAATAAAATGATAGCACTTTATCATATCCAAACGCATTGTGTTTCAGTTTTATTGTCCTCTTTTCCAGAAATATAACTCGGCAAATATTATGCTAATCTATATTTCATGATGATATACAATATATTAAAAGCATATCTTGTCGAATGGAAGGTTGATAAATTGAGCAAATTATTTTCAAGTATTCTGCAAAAATTAACATCATAGTAATAAGTTTGTAACATGGGTCTGGTACTTTTTATTGCAATCTAAATAGTAATGCATTCTTAAGTCGGACAAACATGACAAACAACTATGTGTAGTTTGGTGATTTCGGTTTTGATTTGTTTATGTGCTGTTTATTTGAACACATGTGACTCGTATAAGACTAACAGGCTTTCGTCAACAGATAATTCCGTTAAGGATTTCATTGGAGGACTAAACGCCATAAGCTTTCATAACAATATAGCGGTATCCCGATGCGTACAATTATGCGCAGTTGTGCCGCAATGTTTCTCAATATCATATTTTGACTATGTCATTGACATTTACAATCGGCATCGTGGTGGGTGTTATTTGCTTGAATATAAACGCGCACCTGTCTCTTTTGAAGGTCTTAAAGGAACTGCTAGCGAGATCTTCATAGGATTACGGAACTGGGGAAAGGTATGTATTGAGACGACATAATCTTGGACCATCTATACCACCGAGCTTACGACAATATCACAAAGATGAAGAAAATAATTTCATTATTAAGTTACTGTCATCAACACAATTGCTTTTTGTCCTCAAAGATCAATGGAAACTCTAACTACACCGATCAACAAAAGTATAAAATTGCCCCAAATCATCATGGTGGAGGATGTTATACCTTAACTTTTCCCACAACTAGTTTATAGAGTCCAATTTGATACTGAATGCTTTGAATATAGAGAATACTTAACTGCACTTAACTTTGCAAAGTTTAAGCAATTGAATACCGTAGTCGAATTTGTTTCCGCATTATCAGTGTTGCTGAAACTCGTTTTAATATCCTTAAAATTAACTTTAACAGTAGATTTCAAGTTACAACCGAAGAGTTAACGCGCGAGTTACGATTTCCAACTACTTATTAGTTTGTGGCTGAATCAAAAGTAATATAGACAGGTATAAGCACAAAACATTGAGATACATTGTAAAAATAAGATAAGTTGAGAACACACATATTGAAAGTATTGGAAATACTTATTAAACATTTCTTTCCAAGAAAAGGCTTAGGACTAATGGTATAAAGCCAAACAAAGCCTGCCCACTAGTTCTAGTATTGTGTCAATCACACCAATACGTAATCATGACATGCTGCATATCAATGAAGAGGATGCTGATGTATTAAACAATGTCTTTGTAAACCAAACTTGTCTTGGGGAACAAAGAACTGGTGCATCTCCAGTACACCGACGCAAAACCGAGAATCCTTCATTGAACCATTTCTGATACGGAAATCTACTTTGTTCTTAACCCATAGGGAAGGATGCTGGTGCAGACAAAATTCCTTATATTATTAGAGAAGGACTATAGACTTTGCTGTCAAAACAGCTCTTTTTCATTTTCTTTCCGAAGACAGCTAATGTTTGTCCTGTCAAATCAGGCGATATTTATATGAAAAACTACAGAAACAAGCCCAGTAGCCAAAAATACAAACATAACCCCTTTAATGGCACAGGGTAAACGCCAAATACATAGAACACAAATACAAACAATCACAAACAAAAAAACATGGAACAACAGCATAAAACTCCACAAACAACACAGTGCATATTTACTATATAAATAACTAGTTAACTAGTTTTTATCAAGGATTGTTAGGTACCGCCTTTAAACGGTCAGTAAAATGTAAACTTACCGAGGGTTTAAACCAGTTTACGTGCACAATCTCATTCTTTTTCCAGCAATCCTGAATTAAGTACAAACGTAAAATGTAAATCTTAGCAAAGAATGTAATAGGTTGAGGAAACTTCGTAATAAAACAAACAAAAAATAAACTAATAGGTAAACCCCAAGTACTTCAATGAGGGATCCCAACTCTATCTGCAGACAGAGGAATACAATTCAGAGTACCTAATACAAAAACGTTTCAAAGATACGATGCAGTTATTGTTTGAATTTACGAGCATCACGCACAAACTGCCTTTAAAAATAATAGGTTTAAGACTGTGTGATCATACAGTTCCATAATAGTGATCATCATTGTACTAAATCTAGGAACAAATTAAGAAAACATTATTAAAAATAACCACGACTTGTATTAGCTAAAATTTTCTTCAAAATGATTTCCTATGTAAAAATCTGCAGAAAGAGACGTTTCACGCCGGAATATTTATAGAAAGCCAAAAACTGTTTAAAGATAACATGAATCTGCAAAATGTTCATAAAATCAAAGGACTGAAAATTTACATATGTAAGGACGCCATACTCAACCTCATATTTTGTTTGAGGAATTCAAAAACAAAGAGGCAAGTACTCTTCCAACTATTGCGTTTGTATCCACGGTTTAAATAAAAACAAAGCAATTCATTGAGTCTTTATGCCTAACTAACTGCTGAAAACATTTAATTTGTACGATTGTTTTTAAAACATCACCATAAAAATCGGGATGAGCAGTTCTGTTAGCAATCAGTGATTTAAGACTACTTTTGTACTTCGATATAATATTATAGTGACCATTAAATATTTTGAGAAAGTTTGCCTTAATTTATGGTGTCCGTTGTCTTTTTTTCCGTCATAATTTTACTACGAGAGCTGATTTTTTTTTACATCGGTACATATCTAGTTTAAATTAGTATTAAACAATCATTTTATAGCATCTGTTAATTATCTGAGGTAAACATTTCGAAAGAGCTGTTTTGTAAACATTTATACATTCATCTAATCTGATTTCAGACCTTCTTATTCAGCTCTGAAACAAAGATCCTCTATTTACATTTAAAGATCCGCTTGCTAATAGAAAGAAAGTTCATTTTGCTTGCTTCGGCACAGTATTCTACCTTTTTTATTATAGAGGACGTCTGTCCAAACTACATGCTATTGACGTCTGGACAATATGCTTCTTTGGCTAAGTGTATCCACTAGGCCACGCATCCGCCAATATATTAAGATTGTGTAAAGCAGCTATTATATGCAAAGTACACCACGAAATATAAATCGCTCTGTTTCGTCCATTGCTGTCTGTAACATACGCTTTTATCAATCAATGCTTATGCACGAGTTATATCGTAGTATGGTGTGAAAACCATGAGATGACCGAGTTCGAAACAATGATTGACAAATAGATGTGGGATACAGAATCCGGGCAGTGATTTTGAAACAGCGATAGCTATAGAAATAGTGACTTCGGATTGTAGGTGAAAAATTGGATTTAACAAAAAACAAACAATCGGGATCGAAAGATAAATTTTAAATAGCTTTGGATAAACGGTGCTCGAGAAAATGGTGTTTAAATGTACATTCTGCCGACTTTGTAAAACAGTTCAAAAATTTACATTACAATTCGCGTACATGATATTAATTTTTCAATACTAATCGTATGCAACTACATAATATTTGTTCTAGATCAAGACCTAGCAGTAGTTCATTGAATTATGATCTCTTTCGTAAAAAAAACGTTATTTCTATACATATTATTCGGATCATACATATGCTAAGGGAAACTCGCTCGTTTCTTGATCACCTTTCATGATGTTGAACGTATAAGTCAACATATTTATAAATAGTATATATGCACAATTTAAAATGATGAAAATGAACATTAAGAGCAAGCCCTTGATTTGATACAAATAAAGAGACTTGTGATTAGAAAATGGATAACTCAGATTAAATTGATAACAATGTTTGTTGATTTGAGCAAAGGGAGACCAAAAACACCAGGACTTTTTGGGCTGAAGAGTACGATTTTTGAAAAAAGATGCAATAATGATCACAGTTGTTACACAGATAGTTTTGAAACATACACGTCCAGATGATCCGCAGTGTTCAAATAACAATGAAACTGCCGTCAGGACAGACGGAAACGACCGTGTTGTTTTTGTAAAAATCATTAAATATGAACGTCAGCACTACATATTTGCCTGCTGAGGGTTGCGCCGTGAACAGGGCATACGTGCTGATGCAATATTAACAACGCTGATGCTTTTTTCTGAAAGGAAAACCTCACATCCGTGAAAAAGAATAGTCGCCCCTAAGCAGCAAAGAATGATAAAGTATGCAAAACGGCGCATCACCCTAAATGAAGTGAATTTAGAAATGGGGACGGCCAACGCTGGCCTAAATTCAAAACATATGTTTGATCTAAAGATTGGATATTGGAATGTAGCAAGACTAATTTCTAAATGCAATTGCAATTGCTTTCTCATATATATTCTTTTGATAATTTTGCCTAAGAGGAGACATGGGAGTAAAGTTACACACAACTTAAATATTAAGTCCAATAATATGATTTTAATGATTTGCCAGCAGTGAAAACTGCAAGCCTTGGCAGACCAATGTATGTCTTTGTACATCCAATAGACTGTTTGGCTATTTATTGAGCATATCAGGTTTTAGGAGCATTGTTTACGATACCTTATTTGTATTTGCATACTAACCTCCAAGCGAGTCGCCACTTTACAATATTAAACCTCTTAAAGATTAAAAAAAATTAGCTGTTGAATATCGAAGTTAAAAAATGATATTGATAGGTGATTAAAATGCTGTATGGGGAGATCCCAGCGAAAATATATAAGTTGATAGAAATATCCAACAGTTGCATAAACTTAAGAATTGTTGGTGGTGGTGTGTAAGCTTATTTATACTCGCACTCGGGCCTAGCCAATTCGGCAAGTGCTCCATTAAGATTGTTGGTCATTTAAGATTGTTGGAGCATAGTGTACAGACAGAATGTAACCCTTGATAGAGCCACCTTGGTTCTTTAACGTGCACCAGTGTATAGCACTGTCACACGGGTCCCCCATTTAACGTCCCTCCTGGAAGACGATTCGTAGTTTTTAGCGATACGACGGGGAATAGAACCTGCGACCCCTAGATTGATAGTCAAGTGTGTTAAAACTAGACCACGGATCCGCCACAAATCTTTACGATGTCGGCAATAGATAATCGTCTACTGGTAAAGTGAAAACTGCTGGTACTGGTATGCAACTGATAGAAATATGTGAAATATATGCCATGTTCATTCAGAATGGTTGGATTTGGCTTGATTAAGGTGTTTGCAACTTAACGTATATATCAAAAGAAATTAACAGAGGTATTGACTACTGCGTTGTCTAAACAAATATAATGTCTATTATAAACGACTTCGACATCGAAGAGAGATGTGAATCGCCAAAATGAATATTTATGCAAAAAGCTACAAAAACATGCTCAGTAGCAAAAAGTTTAAACATAAACTCGGTTTAGTGGCAATGGGCAAACGTCAAAGACATAGAACACAAAATCACAAACAAGAAACATAGAACAGCACAAAACCCTACAAACAGCACAATGCATAAATACTATATATATATGTATGTATATATTAATAATTGGTATGTTTATCAAGAATTGTTAGGTACCGCCTTGGAACGGTCAGTAAAATGTAAATTTACTGGGGGTTTAAACCAATGTATGTGGTCAAACCTCACTCTTATCCCATCAATCCTTAATAAAGATAAAATGCAAAAGGTAAATCTTATCAAAGTATGCATTAACTTGAGGAAACTTATCAATAAAACAAATAATAATAAACGAAAAGGTTAACCCCAAGTACTCCTATGATTAGAGATCCCAACTCTTTCTGCAGACGGAGGGAAACAATTCAGAGCACCTAATGCAAATACCGTTCAAAGATACGATGCAGTCATCGTTAGAAACTAAAAACATCACACACAGTCTGCCTTATAAACCTACTGATACTTATGAGACAATATGCAATTTTATCACAGGTTATGACCATATAATAGTTTGTTTAACTAAAGAATTAAAACAAGTAGGGCAAAGAAAATTCAATATGGCTTGATGCAAAATATCAAAAAATGTTTAAAGAGGAAATGCATAAATACTTACTCGAATATCATAAGAATAGAACCGAGCAGAATTCAAATATGTATATTAAGTTACGAAAATCGTTTAGAAATATGTGTAAAAATAAATCCAAATATTACTACAGTACACAGTTAGGTGATATCACAAGGACTTTTAATGAAATCAACTTGTTCTATCGTTGAACGTGTAACAAGAAAACCATAACATTATATATATACAGTCGAGTGGATTAGTTATTAACGCTAAATTATCAAATAATTGTATAGCAGTGGACTTATGTATTTGTAGTTCGAAATTATATTTATTGTATAGTATGGGTAAAACTTGATAAAACATTTTTTTCTGGAAACACCCATTCATTTGTGCTGAACATATATAAGTAATAGAGGAAAAAGATATCACAAAATTCTCTCAACTTTTATAGTCAGTGGGTAAGAAACATTGACAAACAAAGAAGCTGCAATATATTGGAGATATGAAAAGTACCTAGATATATAAGATATCAGAATATTTAGATTTGTTTATATATGTCTCGTTTGCAACTAGTTCCAGTTATCTATAAACATCTAACTAATCCGGTCTCTCTCTATATATGCGTGTGTATATTTATTATCATTATTTTAATCCTGAATGACCTGATAGAAATAAAGTTTCCATGTCGTCATCTTAAGTTTATAGTGTTAAAATAGTGTCACTTTACCGGTATTATGCTATCAATGAAAGAACATTAATTAAATTATAAATTTATCGTTCTGTTGCCAAATCAAACATTATATAATTATATTGTGTACTAGTGTATGTTGCAATGTGCGATTGAATAAGTAATTGTATCCATTAGACAACGAGATAATAAACACAACTATTTGTTCCAAAGAAGATGATCTTTATTCTTTATAAGCTTATAGTTTCCGATCAAATTCTTAAGTATTTGATGAAAATTTATTTTATCTTTTTTAACATTTTTATTCAAAAAGTTATGTGAGGGTTATTGTGCTACTACATATATTTTTTTCAATACATAAACACATTTAAGCTTTTATTCAAGTAATCAACCGATATATAGTTCAGCAATGCAACTGTGCATTGAAAAACAAAGTAACAACGTATCAGCGAGTCTGCGGGTACAAGTTTGAAGAGTAACGTTGCAGGCACTCTTGCAACGGTACTTGCACGTTGTGTTTTGCAACCTCTCTATTGGCAAATCACTTTTTAATTAGACCATTAGACACATCGTACGTGCACCGGTGCCCAATTTGCACAGTTTAAAGTATGTTTGTACTGGGTAACTTAATGATCTGTCTATCATATCTATTTGGTTTAGGAAGATTATGGGAGCTGTAGTAATAACACCTGTTCGGGCAGAGAGATGTGCCTTCCCTCAGGAGAAACGTACACGTGCAAACATATTGGTAAGACTCTACTCTATCTATCGTTTAGCAATTAAAGAGAATATATTGTTCATTAGATAGTTGAGCAGTTTAAGAAATCGCATTATTTCTGGTTATTTTATTTATTGGTTGTCCGGTTAGCGCAGTGGTTAGCGCACTCGCTTCTCACCAAGGCGACCCGGGTTCGATTCCCGGCCTGGGCGCATGTGAGTTTGGTTAGTGGTCACCAAGCCGGACAAGTGGGTTTTCTCCGGGTTCTCCGGTTTCCCCCACAACACAAGACCACACTCTTGCGCAACATCGTGCCAACGAGAGTGATTAATATAAGTTGCTATAGCTTGTTTCACAATCGCTGTAAAATTAAATAAAGTTTAAACTACATCGCATTATCGGTGTGACGTTCACACCTAGAAGTAAATAAACACAATCGAAATTACATGGATAAGCTCTTATTAATAATCCTTAACAAAGGCCATGGTAAGTGCCTACAGAGATTTAACGACAGACACACAACGTATGAACAACCCAGATAAACCACACAGTCATGAGCATATCTTTATCATTTCTGGATTCTGACAAGGCGTTTGTCAATTGAAACTGGAAAAAAGACTAAAGATATTCTTTACTATACATCTAACTTGTTAAAATAGTTGAGGAGACACATAACGTATTATGCCATTAGAAGTTGATAACGCATTCGTTCGATAACTGATACCATAGAAACATTATGCTATTGTTTGAAGTGACGTGTCAGAATAAAATACTGCCGTTCTGCACTTCGGACGAATGAATATATATGATGTGATGCTTGTAGATGTATTGCATGCTATCTCTTATCATATGATCAATGTTTACTGCTGTTGACAGTTTGTGAAGACAATCCAAGAGTTAAAAACGCAGAGTTCACTGACGTAGAGAGGTTGCCTGATCCACAAATTAGACTTCTTACCTGTAAAATCGGATATACTGTTCAAAGTAGGTCAACTTGGTTCCTTTTGTCTAATTTAGAACTGTAAATGTTTGGGTAAACCAGGTAAGCATAATAGCTTAATAGCAGATAGTTAAAATAGCTTCAACAGGATTTTTTTTATACGTAAAATGGAAATTTCTTGGTGTACGTAAATATTGTTACATTATGTTATCCTAACATTTATGCTTATTTAAATATAGTAGACTTTAAATTCACGTGTCGTATGCAATTTCGGTACTTGACTGGCGCTGCAAGTCTTTACTTGTTGTACACCAATTTCGCATGTATTTAAACACACACACATATCGCGGTGTGTTTCATACACTTCATGACATTGTTCTGTTTAATTAAACTTTGCTTTATTTATATTGCGCAGAAAGATACCATTTCACATTGTATCAAATCAGATGTAGATCAAAAAGGGTCGATTTGAAACATTCCTACAATTCTGAAATAATTTAAATGGTTTTTGATGACCATTCCTCATTTGAATAAATTATTCAGAAACCTTATCGAAAGCATTGGGAGAAAAAATCCTCTTCGTAACCACAGGATCTGGTTAAAACATTATTGTCAAAACACAAACAATAGTGACATCATAAAACAAAGTTAACGTCAAGATGTCAAAGAAAGGAATTCTAAATAACGATACCAAAAAAACATTCATTTTTTTATATACACTTGTTTTCACGAATATGAATAAATATATACAGCGCTGGCGATGAGAGAATACAATTAGTTGATACCATCGGTATATGTTGGTATGATATTCTATACATTGAATATATTAAAATAATTCGCCACAATGGCTAGTGAAAAGGCCAGTAAGTTTTGCTGCTTTACCGGCAAAGCAGGATGGGCCAGTTTGATCCAAGGACACGTGCGAAAGCTGGTAAGGAGGCTTGGTGAGTTACAGGCGAGGCAGCATGGGAGAATCCGATCCGAGGGCAGTTGCAAAAGCCAATTAATAAGCTTGATGAGTTACTGGCCAATAAGCGTGGAAGAATCCAACCAGGAGCACGTGCAAAAGGCATTAAGCCAAAGGATGCTTCCTGTGTTACAATTTTATGTGAAAAAGTACAGAAACAAGCTTACTGAGTTACCGGACAAGCATCGTGTCCGAAAACGCCTGAAGGTGAGTCTTACTGAGTTACCGGCCAAGCAGCGTGACCGAAAGTGAGTCTTACTGAGTTACCGACCAAACAGCGTGCCCGAAAGTGAGTCTTACTGAGTTACCGGCCAAGCAGCGTGCCCGAAAATGAGTGTTCCTGTGTTACCTGTGTTACCGGCCAAGCAGCGTGCTCGAAAATAAGTGAAACTGATTTACCGGCTAAGCAGCGTGCCCAAAAATGAGTGTTACTGAGTTTCCGGCCAAGCAATGTGCCCGAAAAAAGTGTTACTGAGAAACCGGCCAAGCGGCGTGCCCGAAAATGAGTGGTACTGATTTACCAGCCAAGCAGCGTGCCCGAAAATGCCCGAAATAAAGTCTTACTAATTTACCGACCAAGCAGCCTGCCCAAAAGTGCCCGAATGTGATTCTTACTGATTTACCGGCCAAGCAGCATGCCCGAAAGGGCCCGAAGGTGAGTCTTACAGATTTTACGGCCAAGCAGCGCGCCCAAAAGTGTCCGAAAGTGAGTCTTACTTATTTACCGGCCAAGCAGCGTGCCCGAAAGGGCCCGGAGGTGAGTCTTACTGATTTACCGGCCAAGCAGAGTGCCCAAAAGTGCCCAAAATTAAGTCAGACTGATTTACCGGCCAAGCTGCGTGACTGAACGTGAGTTTTACTGATTTACAGGCCAATCAACGTGCTTGAGAGTCGGAAATAATCATCTGTACCAGAAAAGCCGGAATGGTTTGTGACATGACGTCTAAAATCATGCTGTGAACATTTTGGTAATTCGAACATGCAACGTAGTTTACTGCCGTAATGACGCGCCTTTCTTTCAGCACAATATCGCCATCGAATAATTCCTCTGAAACGTTCCCTTTTAAAAAAAATAATATTTACTTGCTTTGAAAAACAATTCTTACAAAAAAATGTTTTCAATTTTACTGTATTGAATTGTCATGAACTAATTTTGATGGATAATATGATAAAAGAAAAAGTGGCGGGAGTCCCATCTGTCATCGGATATACTTCTCAGGCCTATTTCACCAGAAATGACAATCGTAGCACTTTGGGCATATCCATCATACGAGGAGCCTCGGATGTATGCCGGGTCATTAGTAAACGTAGATACACTCAGTGAATAGTAACCGAATATATACTTGATTTAAAAACAATAAAATTCGAAAGTTGCTGCAACTTTGATAAAGAAAACCGTCTTACTCTGGTGAATACAAATTCATAAATTGATAATAGCACATGTATGACTTATATTATCACAGTTATTATTGCAAGTATATCCATAAACATTTGTTTTCAACAATTTCAAGTTCAGAATTAAGAAAAAGGCTCAATAAATAGGGTAGAAATTTGACTATTTGACTACCCCGTTTGACCTTACATTTTTCACTTTATTTTCGTATAAAACCGTGAAATATAGACCAACTCTTTTCAATTAGCCCAACCTACAGCATTTGCTGGTGTGACTAGGTGGATCTCGGTGAAACACTTAACGTATTGGGATCTTAAAACAACATTGGTCGATAAAACCAAATAACAAACTACTATTGTCCACATTCGTGATATCTTGGTGTTGAAAATTATAATTTTGTTTTGCCATTGAAGCTACTTCGCCAGCGTACGGCTTAGTAAGGTGTAATGAACTTCTGAACGAGTGGACTTGTGTCGATAACCGGTTAAATACTGACAAGGGTTACCAGGTTGCTGTGCCCGTTAAAGGTGATTGGTGCGAAAAAAGTGAGTAAAATAATAAAGATATGTAAAATCTCGTTTCTTAAAATAACATGCAATATACAGGATTAAAGTTTGTGTGGGAGCTATCAGTGTTGTTTGAAATGTTTGACATGTCTGTTTCTGCTGGCCTTAGGTTTGCACCTTGTTTGTTGCTTGATATTATATAAAAGTGAAGTACATTTATTTAATTTAAAAACCAGAACTACAATTTGACTTCAGAAGGTGGACTTCAATTATATCTTAACATGAATGTTAATTGTGTGATTGTGTTTGTCTAAACGTCTATTGTAACGTACACTTTTAACAATGAAATGAACTGGCTGTTATTCCAATATACTAAAGAAAGATCGAACTTCTAACAAGTTGCTAGGGCAAGCGTCTATAATGATCAACCTATCGATCACATTAAACACACGTTATGACTCTTCACCAGTGTAAAGAATTTCGTAACACATATATTATTCAAAATTTATTTTAGAATATCCCGGAACAACGGGTTTTCGACCGCCTAAGGATTATTTACATTTTAATCATAAATAAGTAAGAATAAAAAAATAAGTGTTTGTGTGAACCATTTAAAGCAATCATTCATCTTTCAAAAAAACAAAAAAATAAAATCTGTTTCAATCGTCTGTTGTTTACATTTTGAATCCAAAATGCCACATGTTGTATTTGACCTAGATACAACATGCTTTCGACCATGACCTTTAACTATACTTCGCAACAAAAGTTTGTGCACAATATTTTTTATTTTAATTTGTATAACTTGTTTAAACTGTTTAATGTATTTTATTTTCAAAAAAGTTCTTAGATATTTACATATTTGCCATAGAGTCACTTTTTAGTGACTTATCACCACAAGAGAGGCAAAGGAATGCATCACCCTTCTAATGGCTTTCACATGGGTACAAAATGATAAATTCACCCATCATGAACCCTGTTATCACTGGTCCAACTCTGAATGAGCCTTATATGACCTGCCTAGACTGCAATATGTTTAATTTTATGGTAACTGAGCTCCCAAATGCAATTCAATATAGTTACCTGTAGATGAATTTCATTAATTTTAGAATAAGCAACATACCATATTTTGATGCGCTTTTAATGTTGTGCACTATACTTAGAAAACTATAGGGCATAGGTTTTAGGCTTTGGTAGATATGTAAGATCTGGCAAACAAAAACAACACGGTTTTAAAGAAGTATTTTACATGTGAAATCATTTTATACGAAGGGTCTAATTAGGCATTAATTAAAAATGACACATTGGTGTTGTTTCAAGTAAAACTTAAGTTTTTTAACACTACCATTCCCATTCTTTTTCAAATGAAGTTTTCTGACAGTTTTACTGTTATGGTTAACAATTGGAGCTTATTTTTACCGGAAGTGACGCGAAATAGAAGTGTTTTACCCATTTTCAGGAGGCGGTCGAAAATAGGTTGTGGTCGAAAATATGTTGTTCCGGGATACTTAAGATTCAACAATAAAGAATTTTGATGCTGAGGCAACATTGTGAGATTACTATCTGATATCAAACTGAGTTCATGTGTATAATAATAAATCATTTGAAACAGGAAACTTGTGTAAATGGACCCTGATGTTTCGTGCAGCCGCTGGCAATGGACAAAGTATCAAAGATGCCTATCTTTATGGTACTGGCGTCACAAATTCACCACAGTGTAAAGATGGATGGAATCCAAACTGTACTGGCATCTACAGAAGCCATCTCCTTGACCGCTTGGAAAACATGAACGTAGCAAGGGTATGTCCTTTCATTCTTTCGGTATCAATTTTTGACTGTCAGACGTCATGGTAAATTGACGCTGATATTTCGTGCAGCATGAAGCACTTGAATGAGTGTAAAAAAAGCTAGTAAAGGTGTTACAAATACACCAGAATAAATAAAAGGGTCAGATTGAAACTACAATGTCATATTTATGTAGTGAAATCACGTATGGAAAAGTCGCAAGTTTCACTTTGTTTGTCAAACAAGATAATGTTTTATATGTAGCCGTTGTATAAAAATACAATGATATTGCTCCATAGTTTGGGTTTAGCCAGAATAACCATAGGCTGCTTTTTTTAAAAGCAATACTGAGAGTATGCATTTGTAACATGTGTTATATCATAAGATGATTTTTTATGTATAGTATGCATGTACAAAAACCAAACATAGAATGAAAATTTGGACTATCATTGACTACCAATGACACCAAAAGCTTTTAGAAATAGTCAATAGCAATGAAAGTCCTTAAAACATGTCACACATTATTCGCTCAAGAATGTTCTCGTCCTAAATTGCGATCTAATTCAATGTCGTCTAAAAGGTGCATGCATTATTTATTATTATTTAGGATTTTACGGGCCATATTTGCACCAGAAACTAGCACAAGTAAGAACAAAGGAACAGAAGCAGATGTGTTTTTAGTTTCATTTAGTGTTGTTTGATTTATTTGAGGATTCCACGAGTACTTTGACCAGCCCAATTGCGTTCATATCCCCGATAATGACACCAAACCCGCAATTCATTACTTATAGTTACACCAATAGTTCATTATTTCATTCAAGAATTGTTTAAACAATACTTCATTTCATTTAAGAAAACTTTTCAGTAATCCTTTCTTACACATTTCGTAAATGACCCGACTGTAACAGGAAACATTTTATAAATTGACGTCACAATAACGCGGGAAAAAATGAACCACTTTAAATCACATTTAAGCGTAAAATAAAAACACGTGTGACAACAATACTTTTAACATATCATAAATTAACACTTTCTTAAATGTTGATTTATATTTTACGGGACTTGCTGAGGCAATACAAACAATAACAAGATGAACAACTTTCATGTATATTGTTATTCGATAAATTGCGATCCGCACATATCCAAAGATGTTGCGTTCATCGGATGATAACCGCAATTGTCGAAAGGCAGTTCATTTAAGGAATGGAAGTTGAGGTGTAAATAAATATACGTGAAACAACATAATGCGAAAAAACCCTGTCATCCTACTTTGCAGATAGCGATTACAGTTTACCCGACAGAAATGGCTGATAATACATCCTCAATCCACTTCAAGGGAGACGGTATGCATATTTCTTGGAATAATAACATAATACAATATTAAATACTACGATCTTTCTGGCATTTTTGTGATGCAATTGTTCTGTAGTTTGAAAACAAAAATAAACTGTGTATTGATACTAGAGTGGCTGAAGCAAACGTATAAGAAGATGTACATCAATCAAGATCATTTGGCCTTCAAAAATTGTAACTCACTTGAAATAAAGTGCATGTATACGAAGCATTATAACTTTATGAACAATGTACGTTTAATCGTTTATTTTATATAAAAACTAATAACTTTCAAACGATGCCAATCTTTCATAGGATGACTAGGCGTCAATATTTGACGTTAAGGTTGATCGAGCTATCAGAGATGGTTTTAATAATTAATATTATTTTAACGTAAACAACTATAAATGTACCTTCATTCACTGCCATGCGCACAGGTTCAAAGAAGGAGAGTTGGTTTGAAGAAGGAGCGAAGCGCCTGGTCGATTCACCATGGGGACCGTCCATGGAATATAATTTTAAAGCATTCAACAGGTACTTTTTCACCTATTGTGAATAATCTAGCGTTTCCATGCTTTGTAAAGTTTCATTAAGTGTTATTTTGTTTATATGTTTGTGGTTATAAAAGCTTCAATCTAGAATGGTGTATATGCTTAGAAATAGACATGTACGCACGCATGAACACATGCAAGCAAGCACAATGGAAAACGATTCACGGATGTTGTAATCGCTAGTGACTTTCACAGTGCAAACGTGGGGAGAATGCCAATAATAAAATGTTTCCAAAATTTATTTTTTAATTAGTTTTGAGGAACATTTTTTTCAGGAGTAAAGCATACATCCTTTGCGACATACTTTGTGATAATAACGAGTTGAGCAAATTCTATATAAAAAAAAACATTCATCACATTCAAATCAAAAAGTATTTGTATTTTTTTTTTCAAATTGTGCGTCAACCCGGTCAGTAATCTGTCATGGTAACTTTGTTTTAGAGTTGAATTTTATTCATTGATAATGTCAAATAGTGGATTGAATTCATATCCTTATTACGAAAATTCAAACATCTTTCTAGAAATAGCATCAACCACCACAAAGTCACAAGGCAGTTTTGGTTGGATAATGTTGACGTTTTGGCACAAATCATCATTTTGTATAAATAAATTTCCGAAAAAATACTAAAGCTTTCAATTGAAAATCTGATCGAGTTTTCTGTCTTAAAATTTGCTCAATTCCTATTTAGACCTACCCATTTGGCAACGAACGAATATATTGGTAGGTTTTGGTCCTTCGGAAAACTTTTGCACGGTGGAAGGCCCTTAAAGTGACACTCTTATTCAAAATCAAAACAAACACATGTATAACAAACATCAATTCTAACAGATAAACCTTTAACTTCTTTATAAATAATGCATTTGTGGAAATTATTAACAACTCATAACAAAAAATACTAAATGATTGGTGAATGCTAAAATATTTACTGTGGTCTATTATAGTCACATAAGGTAGAATTACCGTGTTTTATGCTCATTTCTTTCAAATAAAACTAGGTATCCTTCATAAGAATTTTTTCGACATTTGTTCACTCTTTTTGAAATATTAAAACAATATTATTAAGTGTTTAATTTTAGTGTTTTGAACTTTTTTCGAACTATCGTTGTGTATATTATTCATATCTATAAATAAATATTTTGTAACGCATGTTCTCAAAAGCGCAGGAAAACAGGTACCCGTATAGCTGTTTATTTCCTGTTTGGATGTAACCGAAAGTAGACTGCATATCCACCTGGTTAGCACTTCATTTAAAGCCTGGGAAAATATCTGGTGTTTTTTTTTTTTTCAAGAAAATGCAGAAAAAAAACCATGTCAAGTAAAAAATACGTCATGGCAGTTAAAATAGGTACATTTTCCCGACGTTACAAACGACTAATAGAGCCCCAGATATGCTCTAGAATGCACCGACGTTCCCCATTTAAAAAAATATTCCGGACCCCTAGTGTGCGTTGACATTACGACGAGTGTCCCGAAATCGACCCAAGAAATTATCACATGTATGGTGTTAAATCTAATTTGGGAGTAAGAGTGCATCTTTTAATGTAGTTTTGGCCATTTCGCTTTCAATTTTTACTTGCTGGCCAAACTCGTATCATATATATGTATATGGTGAATCAATTCCATCCTTGAGGATTGCTTGCCATAATAAAAGAAGAAAAAAAGCTTTGTTTGTTTCCCCATACATATAGTTTGCACTGTTGTTCAGAGCAATGATTTAACCACGATTTATAGTTTTTAACTTTTAGTTTTGGGAGTTGTTCAGTTGTTGTCTATAGTACGACTATATTGTACCATTTTTGCCTGTTCTTATTCAATTGCTGGTGATGTCTTTATATTTTCAATGCCGAAAAACTTTCAGCCAATCATTAGTTTATACGATCTGTTTTTGCCTTTTATTTTATTTTCAACAAATTGATGAATTCTTAGGCTAGAGAGCTTTAACTATATTTTATGTGTAAGTAAACGGACATATTTGAGATAAGTAGCATGTCGACGGTTTAACCCAGGCAAGTTAACTACTGTTCGGATGAATCTTCCAAGGCGGCCGCCTCAACATTCATTAATGAAGAAACGTTAAAGCATGCGTGGTATGCAGGGGCGTAGCTAGGCCTAAAATACTTGGAGGCCCATTGGTTCTATGTGAGTTTGGGGACTTTACACACACTTGATTATATTTGCAATGAGTACAATCAAATGAAGCAATACACCCTGTACGTAGTTTAAAAAAACACCAACCTTTAGTTAGAATAAAAACAAACTTTTGAGTTGTTCAAAGTGCTTGAGCATCTATTAGTTTTTATTGCATCTTTGGGTTATTTAAATTATGTCATTTTTCATAAAAATTTGTAGGTCCAGGCCTACAAGGCCTATATGTAGCTACGCCACTGGGTCACTATGTTTGTGTTGTTTTGCACTTTGTATGCCGTGCCGTAATGGTTGTAAGGCCTTTTCGACGGGGTAAATGTTTAAAGTGACACTTTAATTTAAAAATCAATACAAACACATATATAACAAACATAAATTTTGAGGGATGAACCTGAAACTTCTTACTAAACAATTCACTTTTGGAAATTATTAATTACTAATAAAAATATTATGACCATGTATTCAATAGCTGAAAACGCAAAAGCATAAAAAAAGATTCAATTTCGTGAATTCTAAAAGATTTAATCTGATCTATGGTGTTTTCTACACCTTTTTTCAAATTAAACTCGGTATCCCTCAAAACAACCATTTTTTTTGACATTTATTCATCCTTTTTGGTATATGAAAATATACATATATTTATTGTGGTAATTCTATTCTAGGGTGTAAGAGTGCATCTTTAAGCATTTGACTAATTGACTTGTTTCTGAAGTTTTCATATAAGGTTTAACGGCTTAATTAAGGATCTTTCATGTTTGGCAACTGGGCTTGTCCTTGCAGTCTTCTTTCAAGTCGGTATTATCGCAACATTTATTGATTTTGATATATATTGATTTGAATGTAGTTTACAACCTGTGGAAAAGGACGTATAACAATTGCACCAAATATAAAAAGAAGCAACACTTTACACAACAAGCATACTAACATGCGCACATTCCTTGATGACTTGCAAACCTTCTTTAGCAAAAGCTATGAGAATATAAGGCTATTATTAGATTTTTTCAATTTTTAAAATGTTTGACCTCGCTTGATAAACTAGTAACAGCGACCCTGTTTCATAATATAAGTGCATTGCATATTCATAAGCTATTGTATATTCATTGTTTATTTCTTATTCATAGGCTATTGTATATTTATTGGCTATACTTTATCGGAATAATATACTTAAAGGCTAATGGGGCAATTCATCATATTTCTTGATACCAAAGCGGCAGAATCCGCAAAAACTCTTAGTGAAAAAATCGAAGACAACGTTTCAATGATATTTTTTCTTACAATATGTTTCAATATAGTGAATTAGTTTCAATAACTTCAAACCCTTGGCTTTTCCCAGAGACAACTGAGAAAGTGACTGGAACGTTGTGCATATGAGACGACTGTTTTATTGTTATCCTTTACAGTTCTGACTTGCCTGGACAGTTCTTGACAATCGGGAAGGATGATCAGCCAACCGATCCCTGCACCTCGCTAGCATTCAGTGTGTTTGACGCCGGCCTTCCTGAGTGCCTGACAGACAAGGCTGGTAGTCTGAATCCGCCGTACATTGTGATGTTTGATACCCAAAACAAACCTTTGTGTAAGTATTGATTGAAAACAATAGTTTAGTAACGTTTAGATTAACCATATTGATAACTACATAAACAACGTGGTAAAAAGTCGCATAAACAAGGCCGATAAGGGATCTCATTTGATTATATCTGTTTCAAAGTACTGATTCGCACTTGCCGTATAGTATATAAGTTATCTGAGCAGTAATGTCAGTTTATAGAGCACCTGGATTGCATGCCTGGAGTCACGGGTTCTATTCACGGACTAGTCACATACCTTACCGAGTTTGTGCCATTTAGCGCGCAACGTTGGGCTGTGGTTAATGGTTAAACAAAAACGGTTTTATACGAATTCCGGTTGCCACTGACTGGCACACGTCAGAACAAATGCGATTCGTCGGGGTACATACCCGAAAACATCATATACTTTTATAGACTACGAGATTGTGCCATGACTGTGTACAATTTACATGTTAAAGCGTCTAGAGGACACAAGTAAATGTGTATTTACGTCACACAAGTATAAGTAAGCACGTCGGGATTGAGGTTATAAGCATCGTATTTACATATGTAGGGTATGTTATCATGTGCAACGCTTCAAGGGGACGACAAGTGCGTAGATAAATAACCGATTTGTTTTACGAGTGTCGGGTATGATCTTTCAAAGTTAATGTTTATATTAATTATTCTCGATTTAGCAGTTTTACTCAGACTTCAGACTTAAAATTTAAATACCATATTAAACGATAGATTATTACAATATTATTTAAGGTTGCCGTTCTTGTTTCAGTCCATCAACACATCGTGATATGGGCTGAATTCAAATGAAACCAGAAGCGGTACCGGCAATCAATGATGCTGTTTGTCATTTTGATGTTTTATTTGCATTTATTGTATTTTGTTACTCGGTAAAAGAGTAACTTGATTGATATCTGTACCCACCAAGATCATATAAGAAACAAGGCAAATATAGGATTGACAATATGTAAGACTTCGGAGCCAACAGATCAAAATCCTTTTACATTAATCCAATATCACATTGTAGCTCTTTAGAAATCATTTTTAACAGCGAAACTGTGTTAAGTATAAATTCCAATCCTGTAAAGAATTTAAAAGATGTTGTCGAAACAAACATTTGAGAGCATATCGTTATAATCAGTTTTAAAATATCGCTGTTGTGTGTGTTTTATTTTCTTAGTGGTTAGTAAATGATGTGCGAACTGTCGTGAAAAGCATGCATTTGGCTTTGTTGTAATATTAAAATAAGCTTGAGTTCACTTGTTATCTTATCGTTCTTTTGTATATATAATTATATGGTACTCATATATTTAGCCTAGAGTTCAATAGTTCTCTATTTATACCACTTATAATATTATATTCTGTACTTAGAATAGTATGATTGTCAATTTGTTTCGGAAATTTAATCATGAAAGTGTTGTGTTCTGTTGATGATATCCTTGGAAATATGTACATGTTTTGAAATATATGTTTTCGAAAAAAAATGAAATGCAAGTCTACTGGGTTTTTATTGTTAAGTTTTCTCAGAAATATTTAAACGATTTGTTCTCAGTGTTGTGTGGATTTTGGCACATTCATTTTCTTTAAGAATATGAATGATTTTTAGTTACAAATTTTGAATGCCGTGTATGTTTATTTACCATTTGCTTTATTGTTAAATTGTGCTGCATGGTGACCCCATTAAAGTGTTGTATGATTTTAAAGGTATTGCCCACTTGATATTTACATAAGAAATGATCAACGCCGCATTATTGATACAATGATGGCAGTTGGTATTTTACTCCAATTCGAAGAAATAAACAATTGCCGAAAATGTTAATAAATAGTTTGCAATACCTTAATCGGCATAGTACTTACATATTGTTTTGTTTCTCTACAAATACACGGGAAAACTAACATAAATTATGAGAAAGACGTGATTGTTTAGTTACATTTGCCATTACTTTTACTGTATACTGTATCATCATGTTGAAAATGATATATTGTTGTATATAGTTTGTGTATTTTCTGCGCTATGTTTGTAAATACTAGTCGTGCTAAGCACCCTATATGACACAGTTGCCTTACATAACATAATGGGCTTATTGTTCAGAACTTTGTTAAAGCTAACAACAGTGATTGCGCCGTCGTTTTAATTTTCGAAATGTTTACTGATCGAGAAGTTTAATGGATTCACTTGTGATCTGTGTTTCTAGTAATATGTGAGAGACTGTTTAATAAGTGGCATTTGGTTTATTTTAATATATGAGCACAACATACAATATTTGAAGTTTTTAGGGTAAAAACGATGTCGTTAATCACGTTATAAATTAAACAAAGTTTCAAACAATCCAAGGATGCACCGCCTGTTTGTTTTTGATCAGACTATAAGTATCTTCCATGGCCGAGAGTGTTAGATAGGTTCATCCCGACCCGAGCGTAGGGTGTTTTACGGAAACGAGGTTTACCGAGTTAGCGCAAAACACCCTGCGCGAGGGTTTGGATGAACCTATCTTACACGAGCGGCTATGGTAGATGCTTTTTCTCCCAACTCAATTAAACAAAATTCAGTAAAAATGTATGTTGCGCTGGACTCCTTTGTGCGTAGTGAAACTAATTGCGTATGGATATGTGATAATTGGTGGTTGTCATGGATATGCGTGCAGTGATTCAGATTATGTTTATAGTCAAATCGGTCTTTAAATAGTTCTGAAGAGAGTGGAGCATTATTTCTTGAAAGGTGCGTTCCTTGCATTAAAAAGGAATTCCATACGCGTAAGTGTTTTATCTTTGCCCGTGGGCAAGTTAAGAATTTCTAGCATGGTTAAATTTTTGGATCTACTTACCTAAAGTGAGAGAAAGTTAATATCTACATTGCTAGTCAAAAATCTCAGAAACGAAGACAGAAAAACATTGATATTAATTAGGACAGATGTTGACGATTCCTATCCATTAATATCGCAAAAAGGTTGTGTTATATATGATGGCATTGTGACTGACTCAATCGCATGTATTTATTTATTGTTACATGCGTATGTATTTTAAATCTTATTTCTAGTATTTTTGTTTTAAATTAATGCATAGATTCATTAAGATAAACTTTTTTCTCCTTGATTTTATTATATTGTTTTTGTCAATTTTTGTTTAGAATGTTCAAGAGGTGTCCTTTTATTCAATGCAAAATTCCTAAATAATTTGAGAAAAGTTCTTGCTTTTTTTGTAGAATGCACTGGAAAGATATCAGCCTTATAATTAAGCAGACCTCTCTGATCAGGGGCCATGACTACAAACACCATCAAATCAAAATTTCGTAAATCTTGGATTAAATTTTAGTATTTACCAATGTTTTAATTTCACCCTTTTATTGGAGGTTTTTCTAAAATGTTTGACCCTTTTTATTAGTGCGCATTCAGTGCATTCAGTGTATTCAATATTTCATGTTGATTTTATTCTGTGTACATTAAAAATTAACAGGATCAGCAAAATAAATGTTCTTTACTTTTGGAAATTATTCCTTTATTTAGGTAACATATATTTTTAACATAACGTAATTGAAATAACTGTTTTAAAACTGCAAGTAAATAAATTTAATGTTGTGTCTGTGTGAAATTTGTTAATTATTTTTTATTCTCTATTGCGTTTGGTGGTCCTAACAACATTATTACAGTAGTTTATCTATAAGGTATTGGTGAACGATGGTATGCCCCGTCTAGATCACATGCGCATACAATGTTAGGGGGCTGAGGCTGTCCTATAAAGCACATAAAAGGATATCCACATTGCCCTGGGGAACTAAAATGTGCCAATGCCGAAGCCAAGTGAAGAGGATGTTTGGCAAGATAATACTGTCATTTACCATTTTGCTCGGCGAGGGAGATCCTTCCTTAGGAAAAAGAAATTTCCAGAGAATGATCCAAGTAAATATTCCGAGCGGATGTTTAACGGTTAAAGGAAAGATACTACTATAGGTAAGTACCCCGGTCGGTTTGCAAATTGGTAGGAACATTCAAAATAATGCACGGAATGTTATCACGACCATGCATTGTGTGTTCACCACAAGAAGAGGGGTCGTGTATAAAAAATAAAGATGAAAAGTCAAGGTCACATTTTATGTTCATTGATCGTCAAAAATCGACTGTATATTTTGGGTTAAATATGCGGCCATTCCCATAAATGCGATTTTTTTATGGAAATGTGGGTTGGTGCCTCCTTGACAACAAACACCTTGTACAAGGTAACTGATACATCCTCGTTCCTTTTTCGTGGTCCATTTATTTAGGCTTTTGTGGAGTTCCAACATGGTGATATAATGGATTGGAGGTGTATGTTTCAATTATGACTTCTGGTAAACGGACCGTCGCCTTCTTAACTCTGGTCAGTATTAGAAACAGCTGGGTTCGCATTGTGGGTCGTTTAGGGTCAAGTTTGCTATTGCTAAAACGGGTTAACGAGTTTTCAATGGTAGTGACTCATATGTTGCAGTACGTTCAATCTCCGCTTTGAAATTTGGTAGGTTGCAATCAACTGACTTCAGTTCCACATACAGCTAACATTTCGGGGAAATATAAGCCAGTGCATTTTTGATTAAGTAAGTTTATAAGCGTATTGACCTGCATGTGGTAGGGAGCTCGGGCGCTGACCTGGTCCGTAAGACAACTGGTATTTGATTATAACTTAACTCTAGCGTTAAGAACGATACTGGTTTAACTAATGTTCCAAAGAGGTCAACGTTGGTTTTTCATAGTATGAGTTGGCTTTACTAAAATTAAAACTAACTACTTAAACTTATTAGTGTGGGTTAATAATTTGCATATTGTATGAATCATTTTACGACCATGATTTTGGATATGTACATTTCAGGGCCTTTCGGCTAAATAAACTTTTGATTATATATCAAAACCAGTTAATAAAATTGAATTGATACACCAAATAGCTGTTTAGGACCATCAGACAACAAAGTTGTTTTACTCTATTTGAGCATCAATATAGAATATGGACCCGGGTTTCCGTAAGAAGTTTGTTAATTTTATCCGGTTTGTTGCGACTTTTGATCAAACAATCAATTTATTTGATACTTCACATAATTCAAGTCAGCACTGTATAATCCTAGATACCAAGTACGGCACAAGCTTTATTTTTTAAGTTCTTTGTCGCACATGTTTTAAAAACGTACATGTATGCGTACCTTTTGCTTATCTCATTGTAAAAACAATAGGCATAAATTGAGGAGGCAGGGGGTGCTATAATCATTAATGCTGCATAACGACAGGCAGGGGGATGCTTAAATCAATCCTACTGCTTAAGGTCAGGCGGGGGGGTCGCTTTAATCAATCATGCTGCTTAAGGACAGAACATCATTGACATAACGCCTGAATATTCACACCTTGTTGAATCATATTTCAATATATTCTTTGCATTGAAACTTTATCCTGCATAAAATGCAAAGTATGGACGTATGTTGTTCGGGTAAGGAATTCTGGTTCAGTTTATGCATGTAAGCAAATTGAAGTCAATTGTCAGAAAACAGATATATAGGATCTGACACGAGTTGTCATTTACTACAAGATTTTATTAAACGAGTTCATGAAATTTGTTAGTAAGCGAGCCTCTGGCGAGCTTACTAACAACTTTCATGGACGAGTTTAATAAAAATCTTGTATAAAATGACAACGAGTGTCAGATCTTTTTTATCACATGCTTAAAACGGTGTTTTTATTACCAATTTAGTTCCACGTTCCACTTTCTAAACCCATTGTTTGACAGCCAAAGTACACTGAGTGGAATGTCAACGATGCGCCATATAAATAGTTCCAAATGAAAATGACAAAAACAGCTAGCAGTTATCAAGTTTTTATTCTGATAAAGCGCTGAACAAGTCACAAGTATAAACATGTGTAGTAAAATATCGAACAACATGAATAACGAACAATTTTAACCATTAAAACACAATAAGTACACAACTTGATGACGTCACACTGAGAGTACATGCTTTTACGCGGTTTATGTGACCTACATCGTTTGTCAAGTTTTACTGTGTGCACGGATTTAAAAGTTATTCGCTGTCGCTTTCTACGATGACTTTAAAGCGTTTTCTTAGTGGACATGGATTTTCACAACATGCAGATGATTACGACGAAGCCTTACTCTGCACTGCATGGATGTTGATGTTGAAAAAGTTCCATCAAGAATGTTTCCAGAGAACAAGCTGTTCTTACCGTCTTGGGACGTACGTGTGATGAGAAACCTGTGCTGCGGAATTCGTATTTGTGTTTTGGTAACCGACAGCTGATTAAACTGGCAAGCAAATTTTATGGCATTGGTCGCATATTGCCTGTTAAGATGGAGATGTTTGAAATGTTCTCGTGTTGTTTGTCACTAATGTGGCTGTATTTTTTGACTGACTGGATATTTCTGTGACTAGTAATCTGCATTATCTGGTTGGCGGAACATTGTTATCAGAAAGTTTTCGAACAAGATGCTTCCTGGCACTATGATTCGTAAGCCATTTGTCTCCCGGAAGTCCTTCCGCTTCATTATTGAGGTTAGTATTTGTTGGTGTTTAAACCATTTTGTTTACAAACAATGCGGAGGGATATCTAGGTCGCGTGTGATTAGTCTAGACAATAGAAATGTTTGATATGTTATCTTACACATGTGTAAGATAAAAATATTCGTAATGGGTATATTACACGGAAAATAAGGGTAAGCATGTGATAAAATGTATTGCATTGAAACTTCCGACACATGTTCCCAATTCAATGTAATTCAGTTCAATACTCTATTGCCTCCAAAAATGAAGATGCGTGAATAGGAAAATACATAGATAATGAGGAAAATACATAGATAATGAGAAAAATACATAGATAATGATGAAATTACATAGATAATGAGGAAAATACATATAAAATGAGAAAAATACATATTTAACGAGGAAAATACATAGATAATGAGGAAAATACATACTAAAGTAGTTGCTAAATAAACATACACATAAAGATAGTATGTATATAAGTTATTGTTCAGTGATTAAACATCAAACACATATTAAATATGAAACAAATATTAAATATAAAACAAATATTAAATATAAAACAAATATATTAGGTGTTCAATGTAATACATACCTTAACGAAATGAAACAAAGGGTCTTTTGATTAAACACAGGATAAAGCATGTTTACAATGGAAAGAAAACATTATATAGCAAGTGCGGATAGTGTATGATTTCTATGTATTGTCAATATACAATGTATATAACTGAGTCACATTATCACACGTTGCTTGAACGACTTAACATACATTACATTAGTGTATCGAGAAACTGCAACACATGCTTGAGGTCGTTTACTATTTATACATCAACCATACTTATAATAACAGAAGTAAGCTTTCATACATATAACAATAAAATAGTACGAAGCGTTAAGGAAAGCATATTCATCAGAGTAATAAGTAATGGCAGCAAAGGAGCGCCAAGGAGACGGAGACATAGACCTATGTCATCACAGTGTTGGCGCATTCAGCAATTACATGCGACAATTTCTCCTGGTAAGTACAATTACATGTAACACAGTTCATGTTGCTTAAGACAGGTTGTTTGCACCAGAGTTGAGCAATATTAAGCTTCGAGTTTTGAAATGATCGTTGTTTGCCTTCATATACTACATTGCGACATATATGACACTTTGTTGGATACATGGACGCAATATACGAAATAACATAAATTCTGGATCATTTGCTTTTCTAGTGTTCCACGTGCCAATTTCAGAAGCATTGATTGTTATTTTAGACATATGCTTTCAAGAGGTATTTGGAAGTCAAGACAGATTCAACATATAAACATTTATCATATGAACAATATTATATGTTTGTAGAATAAAACAGGTATCGGGAATAAATCCTGATAAAACTGCGTTTCTATCTCGTACATATATAAATATTTGCTTCGTAATACAATGGCCAGGAAGGAATACTATTTTACGTAAGAACATAAGCTTTCGGCTTTCAATTTTAGAATATGTTGTGTGTAGCCCTAACATAGACTGGTCCATATCTGAACGTGAACGCGTTCATATTCCTTGAATTTTCATTGATGCAAAATGTTGAAATACATCATTATTTTCATCGGATTCACACATGTCATTCCATACAGAAGCGTTAGTAGAACATTCTTTTTATATGTATATACAAACTAACTGAGGTAATAGTTTTTAAGGGTGAACGCCCGGTGAAATAATTGAAAAGGTAAGTTTCGAGCCTTGTACATTCTACCGCTTATTGTTTGCCGATTTTTACTGCATGGATTATTCCAAGATGATTTGCAAAAGGTGAATTAGAAATAAGAGCGTCACCATAGACGACGCTAATCCTGAGTGGAGCTCGATGTTTGCGAATGTTATAGTTGTTGAATTTGTTACGTTAACTTCAACATTCCATCGACAACAGTGTATTTTACGACGTCAACTTGACTCTGCAGACTGTTGAGGGAAGTTGGTCATAAGGAAATTTCGTCTGCAAATGTAGGGCAGCTGCATTTTACTGACATCATCTCTGCATTGTAATTAGTTTTCTCTAGAGTATGGAGTAGCTCGTCAACGTAGACCAGTTACAAAAATGTAGACATGGCCCCAGCCTTCCAGTGCCCACGCTAAATTTCGAGGGCGTTAGCTGTCTTGCTGCTATATCAGATGTCGCATCGCGAGTTATTGTATGACGACTGAAGCAGTCGAAGGGCTTACCCCTGACGCCAAGACACCCTTACCCTTGTAGACTGGGATAAGATCACTAGTTTGTCTTCATAACAGGACATACTCATTCGCGATAATTTAATTGAAAATTAATTACGTGTTCATTTGATATGTAATCCTTATTTGGGCATTTTCTTCCTGAAATACTTTTATGATATCATTCACCTCCGTTAATGTAGCGATTTTTGGTATAGTGTTCGTGCGGTACCAGCCTTTCCGCAACGTTACATACTAAAACATTCTTATGTATCGTCTATATTCATGTAATACAATCAATGAAGATTAAAGATATACTAATAAGGGATATGTTAACGTTATAAGCATATAACATAATGCAATGCAATGTTTAAAATCATATTTGTAAATAGTATTTTGTTTACAGTGATTATTGGAATGAAAAGGTAGTTTACGGACTTAATGCCGTCAGTAATAAGACACTATTAGACAAATACACGTCCATGGCTGCGTCTTAGACGTACTTTTCGCCAAAATCCTAGCAACACTCGTACCAATCATCGTTGAAGCGGCCTCCTGAAGACTGACAATTGCTGTTTCCATAGTAACGTTGGTAATCATCGTCGTCCCTGGTGCAACCTCACGTCCATCACAAGTGCTCAAACTCTGCCTTGCTGACTAATTTGCGAAATACAACTCCGACCAGACGTGCTTGCTTTTGACGATTGCAATGACATCCGGTTAAATGTTTATTCTGGCATAGGAACCATACTTTCCACGAAAAGGTACTACTTGCTCGGCGTGTACACCACCGTCGGTGCGATAATCTACGATATCGTCCTCGGCAACGCTAAAATCAACAGCGATTGTGATAGGAGAATGTCTTCTTTCTTCTTACGCAAACATCATTCAAAGTGCCTGTACCGGTAGGCTCCTTCATATTGCCTGATTCATTGGGCTTTGGGGTTTTGCTTTAATGACGAACAGCTTGGCTCCTTTGGCTGTGCACCGTGTTCGTCATCGTTAGTATCGCCCCTTCAAAGGTTGAGTGATTTTATGATATACCACGTTTTGCGTTAATCTCCCGTGTTGCATTTATTGACAACTATTTGTTTTGGTGGGGAGGTTAAAACCTCGCACTATGTTTTTATGGTGATTTCACTTAATCGTTGCGCAGTGTACTCGGGTTCTTTCTTTTAAACACCTTGTTTTTCGATGGGCTTCACTGGTTTAGCAACTGAAATGTCCGTATCCACAAAACGCTTATTGATAGCGTATATGCTCTCTTCTAGCCTCGATACATCAGTCATTAATGTTTGTGAATGTAAATTAGCATATTGCCTAGGAAGGCCGGCTATAATACTGTTTAACATTCCATTAAACTTTATTAAGGCGACACTTACATGGTTAAATCAATCTGCAACTGCTGGAGAGTAGACGAGTCACTAGCTGTTTACCAATTTCCTTAATGTCCGACTGAAGTTGTGACAGAATCACGTGCGGCTTGAAAGTTACCGATGAGTTATTGAAAAATGTCCCTTATACCTTATTTAAAGGTATTCATGTTACATAAATGTACGTTTTATTAATCATTTAGCTCATTCAATCTTACTGATGTTAAATTTAAAACTGAAGGAAAACACCTGTATGGGTACATGTCGTGCGAACTTCTTTATTTTGAACTTGTGCAATTCGTCATCCATGTATGTGTACATTTTACATGTTTAAAATTACATGTACGATAGTCTGAGGTAAGTGATACATGTGTTGCAACAAGTCTACAGGTTTAAACTAAAATGCCGCAAATGCCTTGTAAACTCAATTGCAACATTACCCTGCACAGGAATCTACACGTACAAGTTCACGTACAGGTCGTGTTTCATGTAACATTTACCTCCACGGGAAGCTACATTTGCAAGTTCATGTACAGTTCGTGTTTCATGGAGCATTTACCTAAACAGGAATATACACGTACAAGTTCACGTACAGTTCGTGTTTCATGGAACATTTACCTCCACGGGAAGCTACATTTGCAAGTTCACGTACACTTCGTGTTTCATGGAACATTTACCTAAACGGGAATATACACGTACAAGTTCACGTACAGTTCGGGTTTCATGGAACATTTACCTGCACGGGAATCTACATTTGCAAGTTCACGTACAGTTCGTGTTTCATGTAACATTTACCTACACGGGAATCTACACTTGCAAGTTCATGTACAGGTCGTGTTTCATGGAACATTTACCTGCACGGGAATCTATAAGTAAAAGATCACGTACACTTCGTGTTTGATGGAGCATTTACCTGCACGGGAAGCTACATTCGCAAGTTCACGTACACTTCGTGTTTCATGGAAAATTTACCTGTACGGGAGCTACATTTGCAAGTTCACGTACACTTCGTGGTTCATGGAACATTTACCTGCACGGGAAGCTACATTTGCAAGTTCACGTACACTTCGTGGTTCATGGAACATTTACCTGCACGGGAAGCTACATTTGCAAGTTCACGTACACTTCGTGGTTCATGGAACATTTACCTGTACGGGAAGCTACATTTGCAAGTTCACGTACACTTCGTGTTTCATGGAAAATTTACCTGTACGGGAAGCTACATTTGCAAGTTCACGTACAGTTCGTGTTTCATGGAACATTTACCACCACGGGAAGCTACACGTACAAGTTCACGTACAGGTCGTGTTTCATGGAACATTTACCTGCACGGGAAGCGTCACGTTCAAGTTCACGTACAGTTCCTGTTTCATGGAACATTCACCTGCACGGGAAGCTACACGTTCAAGTTTACGTACAGTTGGTGTTTCATGGAGCATTTACCTGCACGGGGATATACACGTACAAGTTCACATACAGTTCGTGTTTCATGGAACATTTACCTGCACGGGAAGCGTCACGTTCAAGTTCACGTACAGTTCCTGTTTCATGGAACATTCACCTGCACGGGAAGCTACACGTTCAAGTTTACGTACAGTTCGTGTTTCATGGAGCATTTACCTGCACGGGGATATACACGTACAAGTTCACGTACAGGTCGTGTTTCATGGATCATTTACCTGCACGGGAAGCGTCACGTTCAAGTTCACGTACAGTTCCTGTTTCATGGAACATTCACCTGCACGGGAAGCTACACGTTCAAGTTTACGTACAGTTCGTGTTTCATGGAGCATTTACCTGCACGGGGATATACACGTACAAGTTCACATACAGTTCGTGTTTCTTGGAACATTTACCACCACAGGAAGCTACACGTACAAGATCACGTACAAGTCGTGTTTCATGGAACATTTACCTGCACGGGAATCGTCACGTTCAAGTTCACGTATAGTTTGTGTTTCGTGGAACATTCACCTGCACGGGAAGCTACACGTTCAAGTTTACGTACAGTTCGTGTTTCATGGAGCATTTACCTGCACGGGGATATACACGTACAAGTTCACGTACAGTTCGTGTTTTATGGAACATTTACCTGCACGGGAAACTACACGTACAAGTTCACGTATAGTTTGTGTTTCGTGGAACATTTACCTGCACGGTAAGCTACACTTGCAA
Source organism: Mya arenaria (assembly GCF_026914265.1). Taxonomy (NCBI): domain Eukaryota; kingdom Metazoa; phylum Mollusca; class Bivalvia; order Myida; family Myidae; genus Mya; species Mya arenaria. Next base: position 70,779,843 of record NC_069131.1, read on the forward strand.
GTTCACGTACAGATCGTGTTTCATGGAACATTTACCTGCACGGTAAGCTTCACGTTCAAGTTCACGTACACTTCATGTTTCATGGATCTTTACCTGCACGGGAAGCTTCACGTTTATGTTCACGAACAGTTCGTGTTTCTTTGAACATTTACCTCCACGGGAAGCTACATTTGCAAGTTCACGTTCAGTTCGTGTTTCATGGAACATTTACCTAAACGGGAATATACACCTTCAAGGTTACGTACAGTTCGTGTTTCATGGAGCATTTTACCTGCACGGGGATATACACGTACAAGTTCACGTACAGTTCGTGTTTTATGGAACATTTACCTGCACGGGAAACTACACGTACAAGTTCACGTATAGATTGTGTTTCGTGGAACATTTACCTGCACGGTAAGCTACACTTGCAAGTTCACGTACAGATCGTGTTTCATGGAACATTTACCTGCACGGTAAGCTTCACGTTCAAGTTCACGTACACTTCATGTTTCATGGATCTTTACCTGCACGGGAAGCTTCACGTTTAAGTTCACGAACAGTTCGTGTTTCTTGGAAAATTTACCTCCACGAGAAGCTACATTTGCAAGTTCACGTACAGTTCGTGTTTCATGGAACATTTACCACCACGGGAAGCTACATTTGCAAGTTCACGTACACTTCGTGTTTCATGGAACATTTACCTGCACGGGAAGCTACATTTGCAAGTTCACGTACAGTTCGTGTTTCATGGAACATTTACCTCCACGGGAAGCTACATTTGCAAGTTCACGTACAGTTCGTGTTTCATGGAACATTTGCCTCCACTGGAAGCTACAGGTACCAGTTCACGTACACCTCATCATGCCTTGCACCATTTCTAACACCAAATAAATACTTCAGGCTCGGTCTTCCACTTTGTTTCTGATTTCCTCTTGTACATAATACGTTTTATGTCCGTAAGCACAAAGCATTTTTTTTAATTTCACATAGCGAGGGAGGTATTGGAATCATATAGTTTGATAATTTCTTTGAGAAAAAAGTGTTAACATTAATAGCTTGTGAAAATTATCGTCTTATAAGAAAACGTGTTACTGTTTACAATATCATTGTTCAGTAAATAAGTGAATAAAATGTGATAAAAAGGGGGTTAAATGACTAAATATATATTTGTTCGCTGGGGAATAGCGGGGACTTTGACTTTCGGTCCAGCAAAGCCCGGGTAAAATCCTCGCCCTGCAGGGGACGAACTGTTGTCAAATCCCCGCTAAATTTTCCCCACACCCCTGGGACCCTAGGTAAGTCCCATTCCCCGCTAGATTTGGTACGAAGACAAAAGCCGCTTCAGAGTCTTTGACGATTTTTGGACGGTGCGCCTCAGGGCCCGTCCTAAGTAGGCACATCAGCCGAGCAAACTACAAGCCAAAGAACGCCAGTGCGCTCAGTAAATAGTTCTCATCATTGTTTTGAATACACAGCTGATTTAAAGTGGCTGTTACATAGTTTTTTTCTAAAATGTCTGGGCGAATAGTGAGAGAAGTGGGTCATGTATAATTTATTGACAATTGGTACTGATATCAATTTTTTATATTGATAAATCATTTCGCCAATATTAACTACTACATGGAAATAGTTCCACTACATTACTACAAAAATGCATTCGGAACTCCTCGGCCATTTTACTGTATCGATAAAAATAAATCCGTAAATGTTTCGAACTGAATACTGAAGTACATTGTTGCTAAACATAATTAATTCAATACTTTGAACTTTCGAAATATTTTAAAATATATATCATATAGACTCTTTAAGTAGAATCATCAAAATATGATGTGTGAATGGCATGACCCAAAATGACCCGGTTTATCCAAGATGGCGGATGAATCAACACATGTCCGTGGAATTTCCGATGTCAAATCGGATTTAAGGCATCACACTCGAGTTTTACAATGGATTGTTAGTGCAGAAAAGGAGAATTAAAAATAATTGAATAACATCATCACCTTGTGGTCAAATTGGCTGAATTTAACGCAATACAATTAATGACTAATATACATCTGGTGAAAGGTCACCCACGACTAATAGTAAGTTGCAGTAAAACACGGAAATACAAACTTAGTGAAAATCCAAAAAACAATGACGTCGTTTTGCTTCGTGCCAATAATTGTTGCAAATATTGATGTGAAAAATAATGATAATATAAATAACTCGGAACAACTTGCATCTGCGTCACAGTTGTCATCTTTCTGCATAAAACATACATTACACTACAGTAGGTACTTCAGATTTTCTTTAAAATTGTGATATTAATGCACCAGTCAATTGTAACCACGGCCAACCCAGGTCCGGGGATATACGGGGAATAGCGGGTGAAATGGGTCGTGTTTATGCTTGTCAGGTAGCCCCACATTGCCTAGTCCAACTACACATTGCCGGGTGAATGCGGTGGTTTTGTCTGTTTTAAATACAGCGGGTAATTGGCCTTGCCTAGAATCCCCGGGGTGCAGGGACTTTGGTTGGGATTTTACCAACTGTTCGTCTCCGCATGGCATAGAATCTAGCCGGTGTTGGCTGTACTGAAAGTCCAAGTCCCCGCTATTCCCAAGATCTGGGGGTGGGGGTGGGGTGGGCGTGGTTACAATTGACTGACCAGTGCATAATTTGGTTCCCTTTATGCCATGTTGATCTGATTCCTACCATAGTAAAATATTTTCTTCAACTGTAACAACACTTCAATATTAAACATTGCTTTGCAAAATAGGAACACGAAAGTTTCACATAATTTATCTTGAGCCAATATCATTGTTTAATCACACAAGTGTGTATAATTACACAAGTGTTTCATTAAACACTTAAATTCCGATCAGCTTCTGTCAACATAGCATTGCCATTTTGGACCTATCTAGCTGATGCGCGTCATCTTGAAGCTCAATATGCATCAAGTCGAAAATTATAGATGTGTTCACTATGTGACGTGCCATATCAAAAATGGTAAAAAATCATTCAATGTACAATTATTTGAACTAAATAAACTTAGTGCTTGAAATGTCATTCTTAGCTAGGAGAAAAAGTTGGATGTGGACATGAAGACTCGCCAAAACAAAACTTGTCCAAGACTCTGAAGTTGCTGTTTATTTGGACTAGTCAAGTATTAAACTTTTCAACAAGATAAAGTTACTATAAATGATCCTGGCATTAGGACATGGAGCTAGCCTGTCTGTATTATCTTGATGGTGCTAAGCGCCTGGTGAGCCTTAAATGCCTTGATTTGAAATCTGCCACTTATTATTCTCTATCATTGTCTACACATTTTTTAGGTAAGTGTAAAATACAGTATCTTCTTGTATGTTAAAATTAACAATGGTAAAAGATAATGCATAACTTAATTGTGCATGCTGGGGATATCGATATTGTATACATGCATATAGCTTTACGGATATTTACAGTGTTTAAAAAGCTCAAAAGGGTCTTACTCAATGAAAAAAAAAATCAAAATACTAGAATGTAGACAGGATTTTGACATTTTTTGGCAATTAATTAAATTCAAGGATGTAGCCAGGCTGTACTAAATGTGAGAGGCTATGGGATGGGGAATCCCTGTAACCGTAGGAGGTTAGGGGGGTGGGGGGCTGCTCCCCACGGAATTTTTTTTAAGTGATTTTTAAGGCTGTGTTAGCTATCTAGCACAGAGAAACAATGCTTTTATAGCTGATCTACCCTTTAAGGTTTTATTATATTTTTTAAGTGATTTTTAAGGCTGTGTTAGCTATCTAGCACAGAGAAACAATGCTTTCTATAGCTGATCTACCCTTTAAGGTTTTATTCTGATGTCAAAACATAACCCTCGACTTTGATGCCATGTTTGACCATTTTTTCATTTTTCAAATTGATGTTACGCATGTGCGTAAGTGTGTAACGCTGGCTACGCCCCTGAAATTGTTCTGTTGCAATTTTGGGCAAATCATTCTCATTGGTATGCCTATCAAGCATCAAACATGTATGTCTAAAAAAGATCAATAAAAAGAAGCCATATTACTGAAATGTTCAAGGCCAACAGATCCCTTCAGAGAAAATCATGCATAATCCTTTTATCTACATATATTCTCCCTCCAAACAGAGACCTGGTATGTTAATTTGCATATTTAATCCAGGACATCCACATACTATGAATGCACTTCCCCCTTTGGCAGAATGTTACATTACCCTTATTCGTTATTTCAATTTATTTCTGAAGACAGCATGAACTTTTATAGAAAAGGAGTGTCAGTAATTTAGTCTGACAGTCTGTGATTTTTTTTTCAATCAGAAGGAAATTTTGCAATTTTAACATGGCCATGTTTTGACATGCTTGCACAGTGTGTGAATTGTGATCAAAATTGTGCTTGATTAATTTTGTGCTAATGCGTATATCATGGACATATTTCTTAGTTACCACATGGCTTGTTCCAAAGGGTAAAGCATTTGGAAATGTCAGTTCAAACCTGATAAATATGAAATTCTTTTCCTTAATTCAATTTTGATATTTTCAAAACACCCTCTTTTTAAAAAAAACTTGTTTTAATAGATGTTTATGGATAAGAAGACTCTTAATTTGAACATCAACTTGTTTAGACTAAGAAATAATGAGCCTTTAAAGCTGCACTCCCACAGATTGACTATTTTAACAGCTTCTTTTATTTTTTTGTTTTGGAAAGAGCAAATTATTGCGTAAATATATATGTGCAAACCAATAATAAGATATCTGATAAAATATCAGATCTTAGATTTTCATATTTATGTTCAAAAATTGATGCTTAATGGCTTAAACTGATACTAACGGTGAAAGAAAAAATGCATTAAACATCAATTTTTGAACTTAAGTATAAGAATCTATGATCTGATTTTTTGTCAGCAGTCTTATATTACTGGTTTCCATGGATTTTTGCAAAAAAATGGCTCGTTCGGAAACAAAAAATAAAGAAGTTGTCAATACTTTCAATCTGTGTGAGTGCAGCTTTAACAACAAAAATAGAACAAACCTACAATTAAGCAAATGAAAATTTCAGATAGGTATAAATGAAGTGCTATCCTTAATCATTAACAATTTCATTCTTCAAGTTGGGTTTTTCCTCAGCCTACTGTCACTCACCTGATGCACAATCCCTGCATAAGATTTTACGTCGACAATGAATTAGACAATGAGGTTGTTTTCTAAGTCAATTAAATGACCTAAAGTAACTAGCCTAATGATTAAGAAGGGCTCATTATCATCAATCACTCCACCCATTCTGAATAATGCTTATTCATAAAGATTTTATTTTTTTCGTGTTTTTTATTTACTTGTATACTTTATATCCAGTTAAATACAGCCATCACACATTTTTTCTCTCCTAAATACACATGGGGATATCAATATAACATTGGTCTATTTCTATTGGTCAAAAAAAGGTCACGACTCCCAATATTTATGAAACACCGCTGTTGGTCAAGGACAGGTCACGCGGCCGGTGACACCACATTTTTCCATTTTCCAAATTTAAATTACAACAAAATGGCGTCTTTATTCGGATTTGATGAATATTTCAATGAATAGATAAAACATTTAAACAGGAGAACAGGTTGTCAACGTTATACTTACATTACGGGGTTAGTAGGCGACATAGTATTGGAAATATGGGGGGCAAGAATCCATATTTAGGTTCGAGCTTCACTCCACCGCAATATGGTTTCCTTTACATTGAATATCCCATATCGCGGGTTACCTACTGAGTATGGAACTTATAGTATCCTTCCACATGTTTTTAAACAAATTCATAGACAAGAATGTTTTTTTCAAATGACAATTTGTCATTTTGTATTCATTGTGATGAAAAAAATGTAAAATTAAATTTCCAACCAATTCTTAAGAGGAAAATGTGATATTTATCTTATCTCCTGATAAAAACTTTCAATCACGTTGGGTACTGAATGGGGTACTATATATTGGTTTAAATAGGAAATGACGTCATGAACACATAGTAATCTATGACTTCATCTTACCGGTGACCATTATGATGTCACAATTAAAAAGAGTTTAGTTTTTTGTTGTTATTCCTTTCTGCTGTACTTGATATCACCTTTATATGTATTCTTCTTACAAACAGTGTGAGAATGATCGCATGATTCTTTGGTTTGAAATTTTTCCTTATACAATTTTTTGCAATGCATGCTTGTAGTCCAGAGAATAGCATCGCTTTAATGGTACATGTATCCTGTTTTAGCTCGACTATTCGAAGAATATGGAGAGCTATACTACTCACCCAAGCGTCGGCGTCACACCTTGGTTAAGGTTTTGCATGTAAGCACCTTTAAGTCATTATCTCAGCAAATACATCATGTATTGCATTGAAACTTTAGATATGTATTCCCAACTATCTAACCTACTAAATTAATGAAGTTAGATAACACTTATTTGAATTTAATGCAAAAAATGGGCCTTTATTATTTGACTTTGAAATTCTGGTTAAGGTTTTGCATGTAAGCACACATAGGTTGATATCTCAGCAACTACTTGATGTAATGCATTAAGATTTTATACAATAGTACTCAACCATCCAACCTTCCTAATTAACCAAGTAAGATAACTCTAGTTTGCATTTAAAGCAAATAATGACCCTTTATTATTCGACTTAAAAATTCTGGTTAAGGTTTTGCTCTATTATTTGACATATAAATTCAAATACATCATGTATTGTATTGAAACTTTATACACAGGCTCCCAACTATTCAACCTTCTTAAATAATCAGGAAAGATAACTCTATCTTTTATATTTTATCATTTTTGCCCCTTTATTATGCAACTTAGAAATACTGTTTAAGTTTCAAGTATTGGACTTAAAATTTTCCATGTAACCACATTCATGTTAATATCTCAACAAATACATAATGTATTGCATTGAAATCTAATCTAATTTTACAGTGATCCATGTTTCGCCAAAACTTGTTAATCCTTACACTGAACAGCGGCGTAATAGTCGAGCGCGCAGTCTCTGTGACAGCTCTTGTTTACTAGAGAAGTAAAACAGGTAAGTTGTTTTTGTTGTCTTTAATTAAAGAATATTTTGATAAAAAGATACTAAAACTCGTCATCATATAATAGACTGTATTATACAACTCTTCAAGGAAATATGTTAGTATGATCGACAAAGGCTAAGTTATTTACACATTTCCTGAAGTTGTTGAATATGTTTTTTAAAGCTTCATTAATGAAAACTTGACATCAGTACTGTTTTGGAAACAAACATATATTTATATATGTCGTTTTCAGATGACCCTGACTGGGACCTTTTTGACCTAATTATTTTTTAGAGCTATAGCATTTTAGACAGTTTTGAAAACAATATTTAATGTTGTCTTTTGATGACCTAGATTGTGGCCTTTTGACACACATTAAAATTTGAAGCTTCAGCCATGAAATTAAGACCATTGATTCGAAATCAAAAATCAAAATTGTGCTTTGATAACGTTGTCCTTTCGACATACTTTCCTATTTTTAAGCTACTTCAATGAAAGTTTTTTAGTACAGTTTTCAAAACAAAAAGCAATGTTGTGCTTTGATGACATAGAATATGATTTTTGACATACATTCTATTTTTGAAGCAACAAAAATTTTAAACCAAATATCAATTTTGTACTTGGATAACCTTGATAATTACCGTTTGAACATCTTTTCTATTCTAAGGTACTGCAACGAAAGTTCAGTAAGTTTTGCAAAACAATTATCAATGTTGTCCTCAGATCTTCTTTACTGTGACCTTTTGACCCTCTTTCATAAAATGCACTGCTTTAAGAATAATTATGAATGTTGTGTTTGGCTAACCATGATTGTGACATTTTCACTTACTTTTTTATTTTTGTGGCCTCTGCAATAAAATGTTGCTATGTTTGGAAAACAATTCATCATTGTTGTTCTCGGGTTACTTTAAAGGGACTGTACACCAGATTGGCACCGAATTTTTTTTCCTGTAACGCAACTCAGGACAATTATTTAATAGAATGTGTTATGCTTTGAATCATAATTATAGAGAAAGGACCAAAATGTAAAAAATAGCAGTCCAGTGTTGTATCCGCTGTGCTACAAAGGCTTAATCCAAACGGGTGGTATTTTTAAGCTATATACCTTCGTAGACATACCCAGTAATATTTTTAATGGAAAAATACAAAATCACTGCTTAGCTAAAATAAATTGTAAACTAGGTGGTACTTCAGTTAGTAAGATTCAATGCATTGTACACATTAATAGCAAGTTTATGTCAGTTTTCGACAATTGTTTTTCTTGCAGATTGATCATCTTGTGCACAGTAGCTTCAGCTAAGGCCTACGTTTTTAATTTTGAGTACAACATTGAACTTTGGACCATGTATACTGTTTTAAAAAACATCTGTTAATGTTATGCTTCAGTTATCTTGATTGTGTCCTTTTGGCGTATTTGTTATGCAACTGGAATGAAATTTTGACTATGAAGTAGTTCTGCAAACAAACATTAACGATGATATTGCCAGGTGACCTTTTCATCAACTTTTCAAAGCTACAGCATTAAGATGAATAATTATGTTTGGAAAATAAATATCAAGCTTAGATATTTGGTTTGAAGCATTGTCTAATTGTCCTCACCTAAGAGTGTTCAAATTATGCTTCTATATTCAAGATTAGGTTCCGATGATTTTCTGTGTTTATAAGAGAAAGGACTTAGTTCTATACTTGCAGCAGACCGAACAATGTCACCGTCCATTAGCACTTTCAGTGCTTTGATTGTTTTGGCGACCATACGCGACCATACGCCAAGAATGACAGATCCCAGCGCTAAAATATATTGAGAGGAAGATAACGGGCACCTGTTGGGTAGTTAAAAAAATGATGATGCTTTGTTGACAGATCGATCTGAATTTTTGTTTCATGAAATGCTAAGTGTTATAAAAAAAGGGTATTAGCTCAAAGTAGTTTATGTGTAACTTTTGTTGTTTTTTATTTAACAATGCAGTGATAAATTTTGTAGAGTTACAATTGAAAATATATTTTACATTGGTATGAACCAGTTGACTTGTGGTGTTTATGGAACAAACTGAATATCCATAGGTTAAGAAAGCTCCCTAAACGTGCTTTATTGTGGCTAGTAAGTGACAAGCCAATTACTAAATCAGTTGACCATTCTCTTTAATTCTTGTTATTTACGCCGAATCAATATTTAAATTTAAATTAAATGAGGCATGGCATTTTGCTCAGAGAAGGCCATTTTGTTTGGATTTTTATAAAATAAATATGATGTCAAATTATGCATAGCATACATATACATGCATGTCAAATAATACTATACATATACATAACACTATATGTATACAAGCACGAATAAAATATTCAAGTGAAAACAGTATCAGTTTTGTGTAATTATTCTCATCTAAGTGTAAATAAGCTGTTCAACAAAGTCAAATATTCCATTACCAGCTGCACCACAATGTTGTACTGTGCAAGCCAGGTTTTATTTTTCATCTTTGGCTGTTGTCTTGCGGTCATTATTTTAACTCATGTACCTCTATTTTATTAAGATTACAAACAATTTAAGCGTTTTTATTTCAACAATTAATGTTGTTAAATAAGGTTTTAACTAAGTTTTCGACCGGCAAACCGTTTTTTTTTCAAATTAAGTTAACAGAAGCCGGGAAATAGACTTAACCTAAATATAGCGTCTATTGAATTTGATCGCTTCCTGAAAATCTCCCAAATTACTCGGTCCCAAAATACTGTTTGAATGAAAACTGACAATAATAATAAAATCGAAATTTTCTTTATGTATATGCAGTTTTGATGCATTGATAAGAACTTGTATGCTTGACGAAGTGGACCAATCTCTGAGCCAAGATTTGTTTTATCAAACAATTGACTATTTCATTGAGATAAAACAAAGGTATTAAGCTATGTAAGATGTTAAAGTAGTTTGTGCATATCATGTTGAAGATACAAATGCTATTCATTGTAGTATTATATTTATATCATATCCTTTGTAATTATTTTTGAAGAAATTCCCAATTTTGCCATAATTGACGCAAAATTTCCCAATCTCATGGGTAAAGGTCATATTCCTAAAATACCAGAAAAAAAAACCTGCAAGAAAACAACATTATACCTAATATATGGTACAGTGTTCGTTTTCTTTCAGACAACGAGACTGAAAAGAAAGGCAGCGAGTGAGATGTCTCATAAGTTAGCTAATGAAAAGGAAATGTTGTCTGTAAAATTCATTGACACGTATAACGGTTAGTTATTCCTGAACACTAAAATTATAAATTTAATTTCACAGCTTGCTGTAAGTTAAAATATCTATACAAGATTAACCCTTGCGTGTGCCTTTTTTGACACTGCATACTATAAGCCCCATGTTTTTCGTGATAATTGGAAGAGATTCTACCAACCTCTCATGCGCTGGAATAGATGAATGTCATTAAGTAAAATTCAGTTTATTCTTGATGACGACTGATTGCCACACTATCAATAAACTATTTGTCATTGACACATATATATATTTTAAATTTTCTTATTATTTGTTTAAATAAAACGCACATATGTTTTATGGAGCATCATCCATAAATCACAATGGAGACAAATATAGTCACAGTTTCTCTTACGTGAAAGCTTATCATATTACAAGCAATATAAGGGGAATGTGATAAGGGCATATTGGTTCCTAGATTTCTAGAAAGATAATTAGTTTTCTGTACAAGTATAGAAGATTTATTTTCGGTGTACACGATAACTGGATCTTAAACCAGAAAATACAGTTTACTGAAGAGAACGCATTTACGGAATGATAAGAAGACATGTTCAAAAGGTATTTATGCAAGAGATACAAGATAGGGACTTGGTCAAATTTAACAGGAATAAATTGTAAATCAAATATAATTAATATAATAAACACAATATCAAGTCGACAGAAGATATATTATATTCAATCACTGTTATTCATAAATATTTGAAAATGTGGAAAAATGCATCGTTAAAAGAGCTTTAGTAACTAAATTGTTAAATACATAATTCAAAAACCTTGAATTCACAAGAGCTCAATGAAAATGAGTCAACCAAACGGTAGAATGCGCCACTGCAAAGTATCAAAATGATATTCAAAGGTTATTTTTATTTACATATATTAGCAAATATTGAAATAAAGCATCCTATTAGTCTACAAAAAGACGGCGGATAGAGAAAATAAAACAAATATATACTGAGTATTATTGCTGTAACAAATCTGTAAAGTCGCTATTGCTATGAATATATTAGTGACAGTTATGAGCAATAGAAGTCCGAATTCGCTCATTTTATATCTATAATTATTTTGTCTGTAAAGGTAGCCCTTCAGATTGATAACTCTGAATACACTAGCAGAATTGCTTCATCATGCTATTATACGGACGAATGTTTCAAGTACAATAATGCTATGAAAACTACAAACTATGTAGTTGAACATTTAAGGCCAAAATCCTGTTTAAAGACACATGGCTAGGGTAAAATGACACTAAATATATAAACAAAAATTACATGCATCAAAACAGATTTATCAATAAATGTTTGGGCAAGCGCCTTGAGACGGTCGGTGAATCAAAAGTTCCATGAGATTTTAATGTATACGAAATCTAACCTTTTGAAAGACGAGTGCGAGATGTAAGATGCAACGATTTTAACGCCCTAATGGTGCCTCCACCTCAATCTTTGGTATAACGTTTGGTTGTTTCTGGGTCTTTATCTGTATTAGCCTTTTGTGTTTGGTTCAATCAATCCGATCTCAAATCAATGCATATTGATCAGTCAAAACATAAATGATGCAACTTTTCCCCCAGAACACAGTCCTTAATTGCAATTACCAAGGAAAATTAAAAGGGAATACATAAGCATTAAATTATCAAGAATAAGTAACACTGTGGAAAGAGCCAGTCCTCGGGGAAATCAATCTAGAACAACAAATAAATGGACTATTCTGTTGCTCATAAATATGTACTGGTTATAGTTCATGTATTTCCGTGATATGTATCAACCATATATGTTTTATTAAATAGCAATATTTCAGTCTGGATTGAGACCGTGCAATAATTTAAACTTGCAAATTGCTTTATCAATTAAAATCTCAAGGGATTGTTGTATTCAAACGCATTTGTATTTATCGCATGCCGTATTCATACATATTGTATTACGTTTTTGTTTTCATCTTCCCTGGCGAATAAGAAACACCGGGTCGCAATATTGCGCACATTTTCACTAATTATAAAAAAAAAATTATCATGCATTTTCATACTACAATATTTCAGCACCGATGTTAATAATTTAGAAGCCCATAAGCTTACTTCAAAAACAGTGTGACGATTTATGACTGGTTAAATGCTAAAATATCTTGCAAAAAATAATTGCTTGCATCGCTGTTTGCATAAATAATAGGAAAAGATGAAAAGTATCGCTGGTTAAATTAAATGTTGTCTTTTTCATTATGTTAATTTGACGAACAGCATTCTTCTTTATCAATCCAATGAAATATTGAAAGAAAAAAGAGGCTTGATGTCTTTAAAGATAATAAATTATCCGACTGGAAAACTTTAGAAACATGGGCACAAGGTATTTATTTAAGCTCAAGCCAGTTTAAAGCACATCTAAAGGATGGTTCGCTGCTGGTCAATTCCGGATCTGAAATTGCAAACGAGACATAAGCGCATGAAAGCACGGATTCAATGAGAGATAGTACTTAGGACAAGCTTAAATGCCATGTTTCAAATAGTCATTATGTTAAAATCTGATTTGATGGCAATCAACGCTTCATCGACGACGTCGGGTGTGAAGGTTATTACTTATCGGACAGCCTTGTTCCTATATGTCAAAATGTAATAAGTTAACTAGAACTGGTCTAATGTTATTACGAAAAAAGTTGTGGGTTCGATTCCCAGCGGGGGTACTTCCCTATGACCTCTCCAAATTGTACACAAGTACTGGATTCTAACCAGTGATTGAACTTGCGAGTGATTCTAGAAGATACAACTGAGCTAAAGGCAATGCGAATAATCTTATATTAATTTAGTGGACAAGAAGATATCAGAGTCCCTCACTTCGAAGTCCTTCACGGCGTCGAGAATTTCTGGTTGTGTGTAACTGAAGAACAAGACCCCTTCATATACATGCCTCCCTGCTCAGTAAAAATAAATAAATATATCTTTATAAATTGTATTTGTGTCTTTTTTTCTAAGCATCATTCAAACTGTTGAATTTATTTCGATATAATATTTACAATTAGTTTAGTTTAACAAATTTGAGCATAATCAACGTTAACAAAGACCAATTATGTAATGCATATAAACAACGAATATGTTAATTATGCACAAAACAATAGTGTAAACAGAATTGCGAAGAAAGCCTTAAGGCTTATACTATGTCTCGCTTCTGTAGGTCATTTACGCTGCGTAGGCTAGTGCGCAAGTTGCGGTGAGTCGAATAAATATAATCTTATAGTCGTATTGTGTAAACTATGGTATGTAAAACAAGTTGTTTTAGTCTGAAATCATTTAGTTAGAAGGAGGAAAAGATAACGATAGAATAAAAGGAAGCTGAGCGAGAGAGGTGGTACAGGCACTGGTCAGATCGGGATTGGGATAAGGTTTGTTATAATGTGTACTCAAAAACGTTTGGATTGGCGTATGTAGCTCTGGACGCTATCAAAGATAAGTTTGTTCTTTTGATATGAGGCTTCTTTCGACCCAAAGAGTAACAGCTGAAGAGACAATTGCCCAACGGTGGATAACTGAAAAATCAGATGATTTCTTTGGACGCTATATAATGGACAGGTGAAGAAGAAGTGAAAGGTGTCCTCAATTTCACCGCATTGACAATTAGGACTGTATACAATATTTTTTGAGAATAAATGTTCATTAAGATTGCTACAGTGCATACGTAACCTCGCGTGATTGACACAGGATTTGCGGTCACCTTCGTAGTAGAAGTCAGGAACTTGTTTTGTGTTCTTGTTAAGTTTGTATTTGAAAGAAGGTAAGGATGGCGATGAACGAATTTCTTCCGGGAGTGCGTTCCATGCGGATATATTTGATGGCAGAAATGAACTCGTCAACAACTGTGATTTGCATGAAATGTTCCGTAGGTTATCTGCATTTCGAAGGTTATACGAGGTAGCATCGCCAACTCTTGTTGGAATTAGTGAAGTTAGATATGCTGATGCAAGGGAGTGAAACATCTTGTAAAATAGGATAAGTGTATGTTTACGTCGCCTTTCTTTGAGTGGTTCGATTCCAGTTTCAACATAAAGATTGGTTAGAGATACTAATCGAGTTGCACCCGATATAATTCTGGCCGCCTCATGTTGTACTTTTTCTAAGTCATCCTCATCAGCTTGAGTCAGATTATTCCAGACAACATCGGCATATTCCAAAAAAGGCCTAATAAATGTGAAATACAGAACCTCAAGCGATTTACGATCAAGAACGTATTTGAATGATCGCATGAAGTGAATTCGCTGCCAAGCCTTCTGTTTGTTGGATTGAATATGATCGTGCCAGGAGCATGTGCTAGAAAGAGTGACGCCCAAGTGTTTATGAGTTGTAACTTGTAACGGTTAGTTGTGTATTATTCATTATAAATATTGAGGGGTGCACTTGCCTATTAGACTTCCTACTGAAAAGTAGCGATTTGAATTTCGCAGGATTAAATGTAACAAGCCATCTGTCAGCCCACATATGGATTTTTTCTAGGTCATCAGTAAGTTGCTGCGCGGCAAGCACGGGGTCTTCGACTATTAAGTACAAGGTTGTATCATCTGCGAATAGCCGTATATGTGATTGTATATCGCAGACAATGCCATTAATGTAGATAAGAAAGAGCAGAGGCCCAAGAATGGCGCCTTGAGGGACTCCAGCTGATATTGTAACCGTTTCAGACATAGAACCAGAAAGAACAACACGTTGTTTACGTTCGCTGAGATAATCACAAAGCCATAACAATAAAGAACCGGTAATGCCACTTTCACGAAGTTTATGGATTAGACCGTCATGCCATACTCGATTAAAAGCTTTCGAAATATCACAAAATACTGCTCTTACTTCTTTACCTTCATTTAGAGCGAGGCAAAAAGAATGATAGATCGATACAAGCTGGTTGACAGTGGAGTCTTTAGGAACAAAACCAGATTGAAATGGTGTTAGAATTTGAACATATACTTATGCAAAATTCTTTCAAGAACCTTACTGATAACACTTAATAGGGAAATAGGACGATAATTTCCAACATCATGGGGGTCAGAATTCTTATCAGTAGCACAGACATGAGCTAGCTTCCACTTACATGGTACTTTACCAAGCCGAAGTGAGGTATTAAAAAGGTCACGAAGTGGGTAAGAAATTTCAATTGCTACCTCCCTCAGCACAAACCTATTTATAAAATCTGGTCTAGTTGCTTTGCCTATTTAAGAACCATTATTGAATCAATTACGTCTTGAAGTGAAATAACAAAGTATTGTAGTTTTGGATTATCAGTATCAATGGAGGAAGGAAGTGGCCTGTTTGGTATATTTAATTGAGTCTGAGATTGAAAGAAAGTGTTAAGTAGGTTCGCTTTGTCTGTATCTGATTCGTAGATGATGCCGTTATTGCTAAGTGGTGGGATTTCTTTAGATTAAATTGTTGGTATAGCGAAGTTCTTTATGGTTTTCCAAAAGTCGGAGGTGGGAATGTTTTTTTCCTTGAGTCGTGTAGCTAGTTTTTCATAATGTGACTGCTTGGCAGATCGAACAAGGTTGGTAACAAGATTTCGTATTTGATTGTATATACACCATTGGTGTTTGGAACTTACACGTTTTGCCTTTCTATAAGCGCGCCGTCTTTGTCAAAGAGATTTTCGGATTTCATTATGAAACCAAGGGGGGTCTTTATTGCGAATTACAACAGTCTTTGTAGGTATGCAGGTCTCGCAATTATCGGTATATATGTTGATATCTGTGTGCACACAAGACATCCAGTCAAAGTTAGAGATAAGGTTCCTTAGTTTTACATAATCACCTTGATCGAATTTCCAAACCTTACGTTTGAATGATGAACCGACAGTTTTATCGAATCGAAGAACACAATAAACTGGACAATGATACCGTACTAACTGTTCGAGGAATGGTTCACCTACTCCACAGTCGAGGAGAGTATCTTTTAAAGAGACAAGAAATAGGTCAATGAGAGACTCAGAGGACTCGGTGAAGTGAGTAGGGTCTCGTATTACTTGGGTCAAGTTGAACTCTTGACATATAGAGTCAATCTTTTGACGGGTTAAGGGTTTATTTATATCTAGGTTAAAATCCCCTGTGATAGGAATGTCTGTAATACCAGTATCAACCGCCAGTGAAATTGAGTTGGTAATACATTCAAGGACATATGGATTGGAGTTAGGAGGTCTATAGAATGTACCAAGTAGAAGACGTCTATTTTTAATTCGCAGTTCAAGCCAAATACATTCAATGTCGTTTATCTCGAGGTCATGTCTTTCTAATGCAAACAAGTCTGACTTTATGTATACAATAATACCACCATGTGCATCAGAAAGTCTATCTCTTCTATAAGGTACATGGAAGTTTGGAAATATCAAATCGGGGGTTGCTGAGTTAGGAGTGAGCCATGTTTCCGTGAAGGCTAATATGTCAAAGTTTCGTAGATCAGCAAACAAGATGTCCTTTTTGCTGCCTGCGGAAGCTTTGAACATTATAGTGGACGATATTAAGGCATCCAGTAACGTCAACTGGGATTTCAGAAGAGAAGGAGGAGGATGGAGAATGTGAGGGGCCATGATATTTATGAACGTCTCGAGAACAGAGTAGGAGCATTGCTAGCCAGCAAATTAGTTCGAAGTGAGAGAGACATTTGATTCCTTTAGAACGAGATTGATAGTAGCAGAATAAACCTACCCTCATTCGAAATGTACCTATTTCAATAGACATTTGATACATGTGATTCCGGGATCAAACGGCGCTAAGAATGAGGGGTATCCAAACACCGTCTGACCAGTACCGCCATGTAATAGAAAGAAGAAAGAATAGGTTGAAAAGTAAGTAAGTAAATAGAAGTAGAATAACATAATGTAAGATAGAATGTGACGAGTTCCATTTTAAAAGAGTTGTTAGGGTAAGTGTAAAATTTCATATTTAAGCGTACGGAGAAAATAAGTATGAAACGGGTATTCTACATGTGCATGTATTTGCAAAATTGTGCCTTTTGTAACATTCAATATAAGCTGATCGGTGATATGTTTGATACCGTGATATTGCGAATAAAAAACAATGCGGTAGAATAAGATATGAATATCCGATTAGAATAGTTAACCAGTCAATGTACCTATTTATTTATCGCTTGACTAGCCACGACTCTGACCGATCAGAAATGAGTAAAATGTTAAAGGAACACTTCAGCTAAGATAAGAAAATTGGTGTGGTAATAAAAAAGAGAGCAGTGTTGGAGAGAAGATAATATGGGATTTAAGAACTGGTTTATACTGATTAAATACATAACAGTGGTTGAACAAATGCTACCACATCTGCTCGCTAAAATAGTTTAACAGTGAACAGCTTAGTTTTATTTAGTGCGATTGAGAATGTGCCTTTAATGTGTCAAAAAGTGTGCATGCTTTCCTAAAAAAAGGCATGGATTGATTTCGCTTACATGTAGTATTTCTAATTGAAATTGTCCATTCAGTTTTACGCTGTTATTTAAAATGGATTTCATATTGTCGTGTTATGAAAATGTGACTAGATGTTTACTAGTGTAATAGTAAATGACTATTGTAAAATTGTAGTTGTAAAGTGATGCAAATAGGAAATTAATGGTTTAATTGTGTGTTTAGTGGAATTCAGATGGAACTAATGAGAGATAAACAAAAACAAAAAGCATCTAGAAATTAAATTGTGGATTTACAATGTATGGAAATATTTTTGAGGATTTTACTTTAAGATTATTTTGTGTGGATAAAGTTGTTTGGGTGAACTTTCGTATATCTGCGTGTATTTGATAATACATGCATATAATGACAGCAGCATAAGGAAATGAGCAGTAAACTTAATAGTGTACTAGGTAAGTATAAATCTAAAATTAAGCATTTCAGTAAAATAAATGTTTGAGTAAATCACTACATGGCAGATGTTACAACATTTAAATATGTTATGTTTGTATATTTTTTATAAGTATAACTGGAAATTTGTCAGGTACCAGTTGTACATTGTTCACTTATTTATTATAAGAGGTTAATTTCTATATCAACATTACTATATACACATGTGTAGAGTGTTTATGGACAATACAGGTAACAATTAAAAGATAGGAATATTAATGAAATTGCACAAGATTCAAAGATATATGCAAAGCTACAAATTTGTAAGATATAAACGACAAGATAAGACAGAGTACATTGTTTTATCCAGAAAACAATAATGCTTATTTTGATGTTATTCAACATTTAAAGAGGCAAATAATTAAACATTTAGATGGAATAATGGGAGATGCTCAATATATATTGTTTTTTGATCTTTTGGATTAATTACTTTGTAAAGTTATTCCTTAAATCATTTACAATAAAATAAACAAAATAATAAATAATAAATATAACAGATTTTAATGAGAATTATTAGATATGCAGTTTTTATATTAAGTTTGAACATATTTTATTTTAATTCATATACACTTTTGCCATGCAGGTCATGTCATTATTAAAAATTAATAACACATATTTACATTTAACATTCTGATACTAATCCATAAATAGTTTGTTTATCTTTATAGTTATATACACTCATCATGCATAGCATAGGCACTAATTGGAAGAAGGTTTATAATTCTATACAACAACTTTCCATTTTTTAAGATACAAAATATAGAAACCAAACATGTTTTTAACCGTCTCCGTGGCCTAGTGGATAAGCGTCCGCCTACGGAGCGGGAGGTCGTGGGTTCGATCCCTGGCCGCGTCTTACTAAAAGACGTTAAAAGTTGGTACAAGTAGCTCCCTTGCCTGGCGCTTGGCATTTAAAGGGTAGTGCTTGGAAAAGTGGTGTACTCAGTACTGGTTTAACCCAGGAAAGTTGTACCTCGTGTATCGGTGCTTTACACCGAGCACGTAAAAGAACCAAGGGGTCTCGTCGAAAAAGAGCTAGGATCTCGCACCCGGACTTCCTTGTATCCCACCACTGTCTCTTCAGCGTGCTGTCCCTTCAGCAAAAACAAAGGACCCCGTTGGAAATAAGTGCTTGCACTTTCACGGGTTATCCTTGATCGCAAGGTCTAAAGAAATACATACATACATACATACAAACAAAACTTAATGTTTGAGACATGAAATTTTTTAATGATGAAAAGTAAAATATTGCAAAAGTAAAAGAGTAATTGCAATGTATTTACAAAACAAACATTTAACACAAATGTTTTATATAGCACATGCAAGAAGCACAACACACATTTCAAACAATACAACAACACTATGAGGGCAGGTTGATTAGTGGAACAAATTGTATACAATTCAATGCTTTTAATGTTTGTTCTTTAATCATAAATGAAAGGTGACATGAACTATATGCTATGATATTGAATTTTATATGAGTTTTGAAGTGCTTAATATATATATAGTATGGCATCATCATATACAATTGCTATATGTACATAGTGTGAGATAAGTCTTATTCAGGCTTGTAGCCAAATTTTTGAAGGTCATTGAAGCTCTCAATTCTGATGATTGTTTTGATGAATATATTTCCATCATATGTCCATGTATCCACAATTGGAGATTTAGTGTCCTTCTTGAGCTTCCTGCAATTGTAGGCTAGGCCACTTCTAAATGGAGTCAACTGTTCATTGATGAAAATATTGCTCTTTTTTTGTCTAAGTTCTTTTCTTGACTTGATGAAGCTTGTCTTTGCCTTGTAAGAAAGAAACTTGACAACAATGTTTCTAGGTTTATTGGCCTGGGGTTTACCATTCCTGTGGGACCTGTCTATGTCAGATATGGATATGTTGGAACCACCTTCCTTGGCAACATCAATCACTATTTTATCAGTAGATTCTCCAGCTTCTTCTTTTACATTGCTGATGACTACACACAACCTTCTACTGTATTGGTTGCTTTTATCAAGCTCAGATTCAAGATCTTGTACTTTTGCCGGGGATTTCTACTGGTTTATTAGGGCTTGTCTTACCCATTGGCTTTTGTCAGCTTTATTTTCTGCATCGGGATAAACTCGAAAAGGGAGAAATCTACATATTTGCACTGATGGAATTTATCGAGGTTTGTTTAAACTGGAAACCGGAAGCCATTCAAACTGTTATTCGTGTTGTTGTTGTTTTTCCTTTAAAAACTCGTTTTTATTAATTTTGGTAATGTACACTTGCTAGCAGAGCAAAGGGAAATATTTTTCTTCTCTTAACAAAAACTTAAACATTATAATTTTAGAAGCGTTTTCGTTTTTGTTTTGTTTTTGTATTCACAGTAAATCGTTATCTGCTCCATTCTTTTTCAAGAATATGATTCTCAAATAGTTCCTTCAAGTTAAATATCTGTGAGAGGATTTATTACAAAAAATAATAATATCCAGTGTTTTCGTGAACGTTGTCAATAGTCTTGATGGGTTGTTCATTCATATAAATTTTCCCAACTTTCATACACAGCGCAAATGGAATTACCCAGCAACTTTTAGGGAAAGAAATTCATTGAGTCTAACCTTGTACAACATGCTCGTGACGTATTTCTATGACGCCTGATTTTTCTTCCTCATTATCCGACATTTCGTGTTGTTTTTTTAGATATGTATCACGTAAAGAATTCTCTTCAAAATAATTTTGTAATTTCTAACGTTTCATTCAATAATCTCAAAATTATCAATAAAATTAGCGTCGATAATTTAGATGCAGTCTATTCAGATGTTTTCAATACCTTGTTCTCAGAAATGAGACTGTATTGGTTTTATATAAACACGTTACTGCGTTTCTGAGCACAATATTTGTCCAAGATAGTCGAGCTAAAGGTCTCCAGTGTTAATCGCAAATCGTACCGCATTTGTTTTATCCAATGGGACTTGGGAAGAGATGCGTAGTACTTATATTTATGTTCGTTCAATTATGTCCTTTGAAGTTGTTAACTTTAAACTGCAATAATACAACGATCGGGCCAAAATATCCACACCGGTTATCAAGTGCTGCGTTTATATGACCAACAGTGACATCAATTGATAATAAACACAGTTTAATAATAAAACAACACACAAAACAAAATAAATAAAATATACATTAACTATAATGAAAACAGTATTTTGCTATTTATACCAGTTTACGTACTAAGATCAATTTCATAGACTAATCACGTGTACATGATGCTTAGATCAAAATACACAACCATATGTCAAAAGCTTCACAGGGGACAGTTTGAAAATTATCTTTAATAAGGCGTTTGACGAAACCGATCTTAAAGTCTTTTACAGAACACTTTGTAATCACATGTTGTTAACATACATTTTATGTCCTCATAATGGTATCAGTATCCATTATATCTTCACAGTAATCCCCGAGCGACATCCCCCATCGTCATGGCGCTGTAGTACTATTAGTTTTATATTAATGAATATACAATAATCATTGTCGCAGTACCGTGTTTTTTTTTTAAATGGATATAGAATAGAATATGTCGTTTCCGTACGACAACCTATAAATAGTTAAAACATGTTCGTCATTTTTATAAAAAAAAATAATGATTTCTCTGCGAATATGCTTGACCGGTTTGGGATATGATGAGCTTGTCTGCTTTTTTGGATATTCTAGAGTTACTTCATTACGTTTTTGTCCAATTTTAAGAGTATTTTAAATGAAAATCCGTACATTTAATCATGTTTTATCTCGGACGACTTCTGATGTCATTTACCATCAAATAATGAACATTTGTTTTAAACATGTTGTTTAAGAACGTGGTGTCAGTAATGGGGATCCGGCAGGATCACTGCGTTGGGTTTCGTGTGATGCATATGATTGCAGAACCTGCAATAGCTGTAACACTACAATCGAATCGGCAACCAGTTTCACGGCCACTTCTTTTAACTAACCATTCCTACTTTGTCCTCTACGATATACATGTATTAATTAATTTCATTTTCTGTATTGTTTTCATTTCGGGAACTGTTTCTTAATTATTATTTAATTATTATTAATTACTTATAACTATGGATAAATGTTTCAAGGGTAAGGTTATGGACATATGAAGTAGCTCTTATCCCAAGCAAAGGTGTGTTTAACAGAACTCAAGTTTCACTAACCGGGAATCCCATCATTCATCGTTTATTCTAATTTGATGAGTGTGTATCTGTTTATAGTATTTCGGTGCTTTCTTATCTCGCGCAGTGTGTGTCGTTCAGGCTGTAAACAGGGTTTATATATTTGTTTCTGACACTTGGGCATGCCATGTAGATTTCATTGCATTATTTGACATGTATTTTGACGTGCCAAAGTTTTCAACGACTACTCATCTTTTGAGTGGAGGGCTCGTCGTGTAATTTTCATTGTATTATTGAAAGTATTTTGATGGGTAAAGCCACCTCACATCGCTTTCCTATTTACATTACTTCAAACTTCCCTTCCCGTATAACAAGATAAAAGAGTATTGTGAGAATTATAAATTAAGATATCGCACTAGAATTGGAGGGGTAACATCGTGTATTTTTGCAAGACCCGAACTGTTCTTAAAATTCCACAAGTACAAGGTTGCGGATTATTGAAAGAAATATAAATTTAATTATCTGCAGTGGAATTGGCGGAAAATATTGTTTAATACTCGTTACGAACGGTTATAAAATCTACCTCATTCCAAGATTGCGGTTTCTTGGTAAAGGTTAATTAACCGCAATAGAATTGACGGGCTAAGACGTCTGCTACTCTTTACGCTAGAACGGTTCTAAAACAAGTCCCTCATGACAAAAAGGCAAATGATTGTAAGAAATTTGAAATAAAACGCAGTAGAATAGGCGGAAATTGTTTTATCTAACAAGTCAGGCACGAACAGTTCTGAAAATTGCTTTACGCCAAGATAGTGGATTACTGGATGACATTTAAATTACCACATTTACTTTGGTGGATAACGTTTTCATAGCGTAAATCGTTGTATTAATCAGAGAAGGAATACAATCATAGAAACCGTACGTATTGTCACAACAAGGGAATATAAAGAGTATGGCGAGCTCGATCAGATGCGCTATTTTATGTTTAAAACACACGAAGCCATAACATATGGAACTGTTTTCTTTTGTCACTATTCAACAATATTTACGTGAACACTTAATTTCTTAACGATGGTTGTTTTTGATCAATTTCACTTTATTTTTGTATTAAGTGCAATGGTATTTATCATCGAAATCGCGTGCTTCTATTCGATACTTCATGTAGTTTGTAGCTGCTATACTGGTATCATACGTTATTATCTGTTCGTATGATTTCGTTTAGACTTTCATATGAGACATTACCAGATCGGCGTTGCATTATACTGCTTTCTCCAACACGTTCCGATGATACTATAACCATAACAGCCTTAGTCATTACAGTCCAGAAATGTCTTACGAGTCAGGAATATTTGTTTATTCAATTATTTATAGAGTTTTACTCAGTGTTCTCGAGGAAAGTGATTTTTGAAAACGACCAAGCATGGCAACGAACGTGCAATGGTAGCGATCACCTTGTGATGGTATAAAATCCAAATGAACACCAAAGTAAAATAAACAATGACAAACACTGTCAATGTATGTATACATAAATTTCCAAAAAGGAATGGTATTAAATGAGCATGTCCATCCTGGTCATGTTAACATCTATTTCGATCAATGAACTAAGAGGACAAAATTCACTCACGCATTGAGGCTGAGTTTGAGGTAGGCGCGGAAAAGTGAATTCTATATGAATATGAGTCCCGTAGAACTGAAAGGCAATGATCATTGCAACCAAACACACTTTTTAAACAGAATCCCTGCTTAAAAATGAATACAAAATTAAGAATCGAGTTAACTTTGGTAAAAAAAATATTTTCAATTAACGGATGACGGAAACCTCTGGTTATTGTTTTGCAATATACAGTCGAATATCGTTCTTGGACAAAAACAAATATATTCTTTCTTGGCGGACACGGTAGTCAATTATGGCCACATGGGATCATACATTAGAGTCGGAGAAAAAACAACACGGAAAGAGTGACAATTTCTCGGACGGCTTGTTAATATCAAAAAATAACCTCGAAAAGGTTCTAATAGACATTTATTTCAAAGCACTTAGAGCCTTTTCATCCCTCTTCTTTGTATACGCTAAAAGCCTGTCACAAGATATGATCTTTTTGTACAAGCTTTCTGTACAAGCTAATACCAATACCAATATATTATAATCAGTGTTTGAGGAAATAAGCTGGTGTCCCTGATGATATTTTTTTTTACATTTCCACAACACAACATTCTTTTATCAATTTGCACTTATTTTTGTTTGTGAATTAAAACTATAATTTGAAGGTATGCGATGCAAACACGTTTTTCATGCTATCGAAACATTGGCAAAAACACCTTGTTTAGATATAAATCAATGGTATTTGAAGCTTTATATTTTTGTAATTTTATTTCAACTATAAAACGACGCGAAATGGCTTAGTTTTAAATTCACTAAAGCCATACTTGCTTAAAATTGTTTTTATTTTTATATCTTTTTGCTTTAGTTGTTAGGTATTATATCTCTCTAGATAATAGCTTTTTCACATGATGGGTTTAACAGGCATCTGAAAGTCACCAAACAGTATTCTGATTTATGTAAATCATGTTATGTGAATATGTTGTGGGATTACGCAAATGAGTTGAGAGACCGGAGACTTAACGGACTCGTGCAAACAAACAATTTGCTTGATGAAAAAAGGATGTCTGCAATGTTGGAAAGTATTGGTAATATGAGAAATGCCAAATACAATATAATATAATCACATGACAGATGATCGGATTGATTATAATGGCAGGGATTGTAATGATAACAGTCACACGTGCGGAGGTACTTTACGTAACAATTGCTTGATGAAAAACAAGGGATGCCTGCAGTGTTGGGAAGAATTGGTAAAATATGGGAACTGCCAAATATAATATAATATAATATAATATAATATAATATAATATCATGACATATGAATGGTTCGATTTCATTTACAGGTATTGGAATAAGAAACATCAGCGCGAGGTTAGACGAATGTGTAGTGACGGCGGAGGCTCTTAACGTAAAATATCAAATTAATCGTTACTTTTGTTCCATTGATACATGGAAAGAAATACAATCACTCTTCATTTTCCACTTTCCTTTTGTTTGTACAAAATACTAGCAAAGCCAAGTCTGCAGTACAATAGAATAAACCAAAATTAATTGGAGATCTGCAGAACATTATTATTTGAGATTTCAAGCTCTGCAAAATTCAATTTAATGACCATCAGTGTGTCTTTGGAAGATTTGTCTATCGGTAGACTTTCTGGCTCGAGGAAAACGGTATACAATGTCTTACTTAGAAAATAGTTCAGGTTCTGCATGCTAACTATTATCTCATTTTTGTGACACATGCGGTGGTCACTGTGACACAATACTCGAGGAAAATGTCTTATGAACCCTTATAATGGTTACTTTATGTAGTGATTTCGTTGGATCAATTACCGTTTCAACTATCTCCGTTAACCTATGCGTTTAGAATATTTAAAAGAATGCTTTCTTTTTAATGTATGTAGATCCAAAGTCAGTCCGACGTGGAAGTATTATCAAGCTAGGATCTAGAAAATGATATTCGTTTTGGGTGAGTTTTTCCACAAGAAGCCTCGGTTTGTTCACACTGAGACACATGCCTTGAAAGAAAGTATTGTCATGACTCATAATGACTGTGGAAGAAGTAATCGGTGGTAACTTAATATATCCTTTTCAAAAATAATATGTAGGTTATTCAAAGATATATTCACAGTAGGAGTGACTGAAGGGGTATCGGTCGATAAAGACCATAACGTTACACCCATTTTATCAACGATGTTGATTAGCGAAAGAAAACAGCGCTTAGCGCAGTTGTATGTGTATTAAAAAAGGAGCGTTAACGGCGAAGTGACATAAGCTCTAGCTTATTGCTTACAATTTATAAAGGTCTGGCCTCGTTTTACTTCTGTGCTATTACTGAAACGTAACCTATAAAAGTTTCTAAACACTTGCTGTTTGAGTCTGTAAATACTTTGCTCTATAAATGTTAAGTGCTAAACATAAATCAAAACTGACAGTTTGTTTCAGAAGTCTATGCAAACAGATTTCAAAAAGCAATAGACAAAAAAATTCGTTACTTTTCATTAGTAGTTATCTCCCCGTTCTAGCCAAGACCATCACCAAATTTGATACTTTTTCTTGACAGTTATATTCTCGTTCTAGCAAAGTCCAACACATAATTAATAACACAATAGCCTTTCCATAACCTTTCCTTTAGCTATATCCGCATTTTCGCATCCAAATTTGTCATCCAAATATTTATTATTGTAATTGACGACAACCTTAAAGACTAGTATCGTTATCTGTTTTGCATTAAAGTTAAGTTTCCATGTCATAGAACAATCAGTATGTATGCGATCTTTATGAAACTTGAATGTTTCTTATTTGTGATTTTCTGTTGTTGTGTTTTATGTCTTTGGCGTTTACCCCGTGCTATTAAACAGGTTTTATGTTCAAACCTTTGGCTACTGTACCTTCTTGTTTCTGTAGATTTAGTAGTATTGGTCAGAAAAAAATATAAGAATACCATTTAAGAACAATGTAAATGTTGGTCATCTCTGGAATATTATAGGTCAGTAGGTCAAGTGTTACAAATTCACCAGTGTTATCAACTGTTTAAAACCCTCAGTCATTTTCTCAGCATAATATCTAGGACCAGTGTGAATATAAGTGATCCCTGATCAAAATCAGGTTAGACCAAGGAGGATATGAGTCAGCGACATTTGTTTTTTATCTATAAACATAAATCCTTCTGTACCATCGCATTTGTCAAAATGAAAATTGCGGCTTTAATGCGATTTCGGTATAAATCATTTGTTCTTAGTCTTATTCTATGGAAGATAAACCCGGAAAAACGTTACCTTTTCGTAACATGGGCGACACCTCCGCGTTTATGGAGTACACATCGAGATGGTTCGTCATCGGGTTTGTTCGCATACTGTCGAACAGACAGTGGCCGGTTATCGCGTCCCGAACGCCCTCTGTAAGATTACAGACCACCTTTATTGTACATACAATATATAGTGCAAACTTAAATCTGAGGAAAAATATTTAAGATTCAGTAAGTGATTCAGATCACGTTCACCCTAGAAGATTATCATAAAAAAACGTTATGAATACAGAAATATTATATATAAACTGTTGCAATAATAAGCATTTTATATAATAGCACCTATTCAGTATTTGTGCCTTACAGAAAAAGGCTCAATACTACAAAAACAGAATACAGCCATTGTGTACAACTAATAGAAATATCTTATAGCCACGTTTGAAATCTGGAGGTTTATTCTGGTGGATTTCTATCCAGACAAAAAAAGATAATATAATTACAATTTGAGTTGAGCGGTTTCTGTAGAGTGGAACTTTCTATAGGCAGATTGATTAACTTCATGAAGGTCATTGTTTTTCAGATGATTTTCGATTCGAACATCTACAACTTTTTCTAAGATCTTGGACAGAAATGGTAGATTGGACACTGGCCTATAGTTTTTCAATACATTAGCATCTAGGTTGATTTTTTTAGAAGAGGTCTAATACGCGAACTTTTGAATAATTTTGGCACATAAGCACCGTCTAGATATGCATTTATAATTTTTGTCATCACAGGTGTAAGTTCATCGAGACATTCTTTTTATAACCAGGTCGGAATGGGATCTAGTTCACAAGATTTGTTTGCTGACTTTTTAATTATTGCTTTCACTTCGACTTCGGGGGTTTGAGTAAATTCTTCAAAATTAACACCCGCATAGTCGGTTTCTATGTTATCGAGATCAGAAACAGACTGTGTTTGTGATGATATGTTGTTTCTGATTGAATCAATTTTACCAATCGCTTCGTGTAGTGGTTCATTATACCAAGGACAGTTTTTCCTACTGATGGTGGTTTAGAAGCTTTAGCGTCGAAAATAACAGCCAGATGATCACGTGATGCTTTTCCATTGGAATCAGAGAGTCCAGGGTCTTTGGTCACGATGTTTGAAACAGTATTATCACTGTCTCTGATGATCACCACATCCAATGTATGACCAGCAACATGTGTTGGTTCGTTAACGCATTGGTGCATGCCACATCCTTCTAAGCAGCTGTTAAACTTTTTTGTGTCGCGATTTTCAATTGAATCCAGATGAAAGTTCAGATCTCCTACAATGATTATGGTCGTATCAACCGTAGCATATTTAGCTAAAAAAAGAGACCATTCTTGTTCAAGGTAGGTATTTGTGTTCAAGCCATTTTCTTTAGAAGGGGGTGGTCTGTATATAATTGCAAACCGTATCGAGTGTCCGCATATCACTACATTGCAATCCATATACTCAAAATTATGAAATTCATTGTCCTTGCTTGATGCGACAATGTTCACCTGGATGGCAGCCTTGTAAATGATCGCTACACCCCCACCGCGCCTACCACTACGAGAGACATGTTTTATTTTGTAGCCGCTGGGTACTAGTTCGCTGATACACGTTTTGTCAACCAAGCTTCCGAGCCATGTTTCAGTAATAGCACAGATGTCAAATTCATTTGTAAGAATGAAGTCACATATATAGAGTTTTATTTTTCACTGATCATGTATTAATTGAACATATCTTGATGGGTTTTTTTTGCCCTTTGACAATTTTAGTGCTCACACGATCTAACTGTATAATGTTTCTATCATTGTAAGTGTTGATTGACTTTACTTTACTTTTGGTTTGAATAATAGTCGATATTTCTTGTTTGTAAATTGTTGCTATTTACTCCATTGTTAGTGTCCCATGCTCGTTTAACATGATTTTTGCCACCTCTAATCCCTCTATATTGTAATATTCCACACTCCTTCAATTTAGTCAGAATAGTAGGATTAGGTCTCTTTTGTACAACTGTTGATTGTCCGATACTATGCAGCTCTGATCTATTATAAATGATCCTTTGTGACATTCGCTCACTAAAACACATTATTCCAGCAGGATATGCTCATTGAAACTGCAATATAATTGTTCGTTTTTATTTGTTTTTTAAAAGCACAAATATCTTTAAAATTACAATTAAAATCAACATGTCATTTGTAGCACATAAATCACAATAAAATAATCTCCAAAATATCCAATTTACATAAGCGTGAGATAAGAATAAGCGTCATAAAAATATTAATATGTGAGAGCACAGAAAAATGCAGCCTACACCTGGCGCAACATGCAATGTTGCAATGCTTGTTACCTTATTTTCGATTTAATTGTGAAATATTATATCTGACAAGATAAAAGGTTTTTACTTGATGCATTTAACAGGCATCTGAAAATCATCTAACTGTGTAATGATTAATGTAAATCATGTGAATATGATGTGGGATTACGCAAATTGTTCGATACTGCCGGAGACTTAACTGACTCGTGCAGACAAACAATTTGCTTGATGCTTTGTTATTAAAATATGACAAATGATCGGTTCGATTTCATTGGCATGGATTATAATGGTATAAGTCAGGGCAAGATTCGCCGAATGTGTAGTGACGCAAAACATGTGTGGAGGTTCTTTACGTAAAAAAACAAATTAACCATTCCTTTTGTTTCATTGATCCATTGATAAAAATGCAATTACACTCTTCATTGTCCTCTTAACTTTCGTTTGTACAATTTATCAGTAAAAATCAATTCACAGTTAACTAATATTAAAAAAAAAATAAGTGGAGGTCTGCAGAACATTACTAGTTGAGATTTCAAGTTTTGCGTAGCCAACTGTGAATTTTATGATTTGTCTTTCGTGAAGCTTTTCAGGTACGGGAAAGCGGTATTCAGTGTCTTACTCGGAAATAGTTTCAGTTTTCCCGATAACAGTGGCCAAATATACAGACATAGCAGTCGAAGAATATTGTCGAAATAACTCGATAAACCCTTACCATGTTCGATTACTGTAGTGATGTTCGTTGTGACATTTTGCGTTTCTCTATTCTGTTGGTTCTTTCACGTTAACTTTCTCCGTTTGTGTAGATAAGAATGTTTAAAGTATATTAAGATATCAACTAACTTGTTACTTTTTAGTCCAACGGAAAAAGAGCTATCAAGCTAGTATCTATAAAATTGTGTTTGTTCTGGGTGAGTCTTTCCAAAAGAGTCACCGGTTTATTCACACTAAGACACATGCTTTGAAAGTCTTGTTATGACACATAACGAATGGGGGAATAGTACTCAGTGATAAGTAAATATATACTTTTCGAAAATAACATACAGGGTTTTACAAAGATATTCCCAGTTACTGAATGAGTATCAGTCGATAAATGACTATAACGCTGCACCCATTTTTATCAACGACATCGATTAGCTAAAAACAACAACGCTTAGAGCAGGCAGACGTTAACTGTCTGGCCACTTTCATTGGACGCAAACTCCAGTCGTGTATCTCATCAGAATTAAGGGTGTTTAAAGGCAAATGTGACATGAGTTAAAAGTACAACAAATTCCAGTCATATCTAGATTTTAATAGAGTTAAAAAAACAGACTGAGTTACAAAGAGCTCCGGTGTGATACCCTAGGTCTTTTTCGAAAAAGTCTTTATGATCTTTAACGTGCCCGATGTCAAGCACCAATACACGGATAGTTCCTCACCTGCTGCTTCTACTACTTCTACCACTACTACTACTACTACTACTACTACTACTACTACTACTACTACGACGACGACTACGACTACGACTACTACTACTACTACTACTACTACTACTACTACTACTACTACTACTACTACAACTACTACTACTACTACTACTACTACTACTACTACTACTACTACTACTACTACTACTACTACTACTACTACTACTACTACTACTGCTGCTGCTACTACTACTACTACTACTACTACTACTACTACTACTACTACTACTACTACTACTACTACTGCTACTACCATTACCACGCTACAACTACTACTTCTAATAAAGATAATAATAAAATGATGATAAAAATAATACATACTAAAATATAAAAAAGGTATATGTACTTGGGATACGTAAGATTTAACCAAGATACATTTTTAAAACGGGTTTATACGAAAGAAATATATACTATAAGAAATGATTTTATTAAATATGCATTATAGAAACTATTTTTGATCAAATTCAGAGTTTGTGGGGCATGTGATCACCATCATGAATCAGAATTGAGACAAACAAAGTCATGTTTTCCCTTACGTTAAAGAATATCATATTGCAATCAATTTTATTTTAAACGGATTCAAATAAGATGCGACGATGTCAACGCCCTATTAGTGCCCCCACCTAAATGTTGGGTATAACACATGGTTGTATAAATAAGCCTTTTGTGTTTTTTTCCTCGATCGGATGTCTGATCAATGGATATTTATCAGTGAAATACTCAGGGATACATAAGTATTATAATATCAAGAATAAGTGACACTGTGGAAAACGCTAGTCCATGGAGAAAACAATTTGGAACAACAAGTAAATTGGCTATTGGGTTTCTCATAAATATGTCCTGGTTATAGATTCAATATTTCCTGGAATTGTATCAGCCAAATATGTTTTATTAAACTTTGTATCATTATTTCTGTCTGAATGGAAACACAATCCATAATTGTTAATAAACTTGCAAATGGCTTAATCATATTGCATTCACAAGGGATTGTTGTATTCAATTGCATTTGTATTTAGCGCTTGCCATATTCATAAATATGGCATTAATTTTCTGTGTTAAGGAACACAGGACCACAATATTGCACAAAATTGTTACAAGTCATAAAATTATTTATCATGCATTTTCATTCTTAAACTGTCGCTTCAATACACGTCTTTTAAAAGTGCACACTTCCACAAATAACGTGTTCATCTTTAACACTGATTTCAAACATTTAAAATGTTTATACGAAAAACAACAGAAACAAGCTCAATAGCCAAAGGTTTAAAAATAACTCCCGTTTAATGACACAGGGTAAACGCAAAAGACGTGGAACACAAAAACAAAAAAACACAAACAAGAAACATTGAACAACAGCACAAAACTCCACAAACAACACAGTGCATATATACTATATATAAAAAGTAGATGTGTTTATAAAGGATTGTTAGGACCCGCCTTGGAACGGAAGCCCATAAGCTTATTTTAAAAATAGTGTGATGTTTTATGACTTGTGAAATGCTAAAATATGTTGCAAAAAATAATTGCTTTAATCGCTGTTTGCATGATGTATAGGAGAAAAAGGGAATTATGGCTAGCTAAGTTTTTGTTGTCTTTTCATCTGTTAATTTGACGAACATTCCTCTATATGATCAATCTGATGGAATTTTGCAAGAAAAAATATCCTTAATGTCTTGAAAGTAATAAACTATCCGACTGGAGATGTTTAGAAACAAAGGCACAAAGGATGGATTTTAGCTTAAGCCAGTTCAAAACCCATTTAAAGGAAGGTTCGCTGTTAGCCAATTCCGGATCTGATATTGAAAGCAAGACGTAAGCGCCTTAAGTAGGGATTTAATGCGAGATAGTATTTAGGCAAGCATAGATGCCATGTTTCAGTGGTCCTAATGTTTATAGTTGATGTGATGAAAATCAAAGCTTCATCGATGACGTGGGTTTGGTAGGTTATTGCCTATTATATAGCTTTGTTCCCATGTGTCATATCAATATCATCTATAACTAATTGTGTTAGAGTGGTCTAAAGATATGACCAAAAAGGTTGTGGGTTATATTCCCACCAGACGCATTTTCTCATGATATCTCTAAAATGTACATCAGTACTGGTTGTTCTATCCAGGAAACGGGCTCGAAAGTGATTATAAAGAAACAAACAAGTTAAAAAAGTATATTGTACAATTGTGTCTTACCTAATGTTAATACAATACTAGCTTTCGGGTGGATTGACATGAAAATATCAGTCCCTCTCATAAACGTCCTTAACGTTGTCGAGAATATCTGGAAATATTTGGAATATTCGTATAGATTGTATTGATGCCTTTTGTTCTAAACATTAGTTAAACCGTTTTAAATGTTACTTTTTATTTAAAACAACAAATTATGTGATTAATTTTGTAAGCAGCAAGCACCAAATTTATAGAAGGGTAAAATATTTACTTGTATCAACTTTCGATAAAAAAAAATCCTGTCCCGGCTGCAAGTATTAGCACCCGTATTGCAAATCGGTGGTAATATTCCATCTTACCCTAACCCTTCATGATAGCTTGCACTATTCCGGATTTTCTTATGTCTTATGTAAATGTTCAATTGTTGCCTTTTTAGTTGTCAACTTTAAACTGCAATATGTCCCTTTGAAACCTCCCTTGGCATCGCGTCAAACAATCCGGAACCTTTGGCGTGCTTTAAGATCATTTTTCCACAAGCTTCTGACCTTTACAAGCTCACTGGTAATTTGCTAATCGATATGCAACGTACGTAGTCATTTTCGTGTTTATATAAAACCAATAGAATCTCAGGTCTGCGAACAGGGTATTGAAAACATCTGAATAGGCTGTATCTAAAATATCGACGCTGGTTTTATTAAGCGTTCGGAAATGGAGTTGCTATGATTGGAATCTTATTATTGAATGAAACGTTAGAAATTACAAAACTAATTTAAGAGAAATTCTGTACGTGTTATATTTAAAACAAAAAAAACGAAATGTCGGATAATGAGGATGAAGAATCTGATGTCATTGAAAAACGGCACGAACATGTTCTACCAGGTTAAATATTATGTTGTATTGTTATTTTACCATTAAATTGTATATCAGGTGAAAATAAATACACAATGGGAGCTTCAAATTGTATTTTGTACACAAGATTGAAATTTATATGAATTGAGTGAATAAACAGCACATCGAGAATGTTGAAAACTTTCACGAAAACGCTGGAATATTTTTTCTATCATAGATCCTTCTGTAGCTCTTTAACTAACACTGGATCAGACTTTGATTTGCTTTGCAAATGATAATGATGCTTGCTGCTTATAAAGTGTACAGATTAACTAAAACGAATGAAGAAAAAAATGTTTTACAATTTGCGATGATATACAGTATGATTTACAAACGCCTTTTTAAAATGTAAAAGAAACAATTTAACGGTTTAAATGATTTCCAGAGCAAAAGGCACCAATATTATCGATAAACATATTCCATTTTTTTTTTCACTGAGCAGGAGAGCACGTATATGAAGGGGTCTTGTTCTTCGGTTACACACCACCAGATATTCTCGACGCTGTGAAGGACTTCGAAGTGAGGGACTCGGATATATTCCTGTCAACCTACCCAAAAGCTGGTATTGTATTAATATTAATTTATTCTCATTGGTTAGCATAATTGTATTGATTTTCGATCAAGTTCCCTGGGTAAAAACCAACTAGTTGACGATATATTAAAAGATGGAAAGAACAATGAAACATTTATATTAAGTAAATTAAAATCAAAATCTAATTGGATATCTGAAATCCACCGCTTAATAAAAGATATTCCAACAATTTGTAAACAAGCATTTAACACGCATCAGCCAATAAGAGCAAACGTTAGAACAGACTGAACTATAGTATTACCGAACAAATTTAAGTTCATGAATAGCACTAACAAATGCATAAAACAACTTTTAATTGGCAAGAAATTCAGAAAAACCATACACACAAAGGTCATGGGAAACAGAACTTAATGATACTCATATCGAATGGAATTCGGTTTATTTTGTGCTGAATAAAAAAATATTTGATAATCGAATCAAACAATTTAAGTTCAAATTGATTCATAGAATAACAGCTACTAATATAAACCTATACACCTGGAAAATAAGATATATTCTAATGTGTTCCGTGTGTAATGAAATGGAAGATTTCGACCACTTTTTTATTCAATGTAGATATGTAGAAAATTTCTGGAATGTTATTACTGGTAAATTCAAGAGTTGTAATTTTGACCATTCATTTAAATCACTTAAATATATTGTTATAGGATACAAAGTATACAGTAAAGAATATAATGATATCAATATACTGCTAGCCTACATTGGATTTGCAATATATAAATCATATATGATAAGTAATAGACGAATTAAAACATATAAACATAATTAGCATTCTTAAGGCGAGTTTAGAGACCCTTGTTTTATACTTGCACAAAAATAATGAAAATCATAATATGATATCTATTTTTTTCGAAAAGCTTAAACGTTTGTAGTAAAATAGTGTTGTTGTTTTTCTGTATTACTTTCTTCTGTTTTTTTTTTCTTTAATAGTTTTTCGATTGTCTCTAATATTTCGCTTTTGTTAGTAGACATCGTGAGAACTCCTATAATTTCAGTAGAAATCATACTCATTAAGGACTTCTATGTTAATATAGATTCCTTCTAAAGTGAGTATTTGTTTTGTTGTTATTGGTTTCTTTGCTTTTTTGTTGTTTTTTTTTGGTTTATTTGTTTTTGCCTCATTTTGCTACCTTTAAAATATCCTTAATCAATCGATTAAAATATTAAAATAGCTATATATTGTTAGATAATATAAACGACAGTATGTTTTATTTCAATACACAAACACAAAACGTTTTGATACTTATTGAATGTTTAAATGTTAATTGTCTTAAATGTACTCCGATTTGATATCCATAACCTTTGTGTTGCAATGTGTGTGTGTGTGTATATATATAAATGTATATATATCTTTATTTTTTTAACCAATTAACGGGCTATCGGAAATGGTTTCAAAGAGAAAAAAAACAAAAAAACTAGTCCTGATGTTCATTTTGGTGATGTCATGAGGAAGTACCCCATATGGTTATATCAACAGACCACCCTAACACAGTTATTATAAGCAATAAAACGTGTATTCATACACTGGTATATTATTTGCATATTGTTATAAAGTTCTACCTCCCACTCTACGATAAAGATGAAGTTTTAAATTACATCAAAACAGTTTTAAACATAAGGATAACGCGAAACATGTGATCTAAGCTCGCCCTTAGTACTCTCCATAACAATTAAATGGGGTTTGAGCTGACTTTAGCTGAAATCAATGTTCTGTGCCTATGTTTCTTCGCGAAACTTTAAATTTCTCCAGGCCAATAATCTATTACCGTTCAAGACATCAAGACTATTTTGTCTTGAGATATTCAATCTTAATGATATATTGAGATGATGTTCGTAAAGGGCTATGTCAAGTTAATACAATGAATTACAACCAGCCATATTTCTCTTTATCTTTTTATTTATTATTCAAACAGCGGTGCAAATAGTTAATAATGTCATCATACCTCCCAAAAGGATAAAATCATTGTTTAAAATAGAATTATACGCACACAAAAAAACAACAAATTATTGCACAAGTTTTAGGATGAAAAATGAATAATCACATTCTTATGATGAGTTAAACATTAGTGAAATACTGTGGGTCTGCTTTAATTATTGGTCAATAAAGATGTACACATAATTATTGTAATTATCTTTATAAAAGTGGCACTCTTAGTATATTCACAAATATAAAAAAAGTTCACATCATTTTTGACTGATAAACCTTTAACTACGTCTTAAATTTAGCATTTATGGAAAATAATAATTCCTGATAACAAGATTGTAGCGTGTATTTTATAACAGAAAGCGCAAAAATATTAAATGATTGGTGAATGCTAAGTCTCATAAGGTAGAATTACCGTGTTTTATGCTCATTTTCTTTATTATTATTATTTATTATTATTATTATTATTATTATTATTATTATTATTATTATTATTATTTTATTATTTTATTATCACGAAGGAAACGTTGATATACTCTTCATAAATATGTTATACACTTAATACAAACGTACTTGTACTATGCAACCTCTGTGTTTGAAATCTGAAGGTTTATTCTAGAGGATTTCTATCCAGACAAAAATAGATAATACAAAAACAATTGGTGAATGCGACTTATACGGTCATAAACATCACGGTAATATAGAAGCAATAGCCAACAGGGACAAATCAACGGATGTTGTTTCAGATTATTTCCTACATCGATCGTCTTAGTTCTTACGAAAGCGTCTATATTTATGACAATTTTATTTCCATATTTCCCACATATATAGCCCTGTTATATGTCTCTGGGCGCTTTACGAATATGAGCTTTGACTACAATGCTTTAATCTTTAATATGCGCTTTTTACCAGATAAACTAGTTTGTGTTAGATCCGAAACGAAGCATGATAGATTATTATGAACACATGCGTATTTACAAATATAAATACTCTTATCGCTTGCATGCTGGATATTTACTTAACAAGATTGCAATGCATTCCAGTTTCATACGTCTTTTCCTTTCGATACAGTTTATCACAGCCTCTGCGTATACAACCGTAATGGCACATATGTTGGACAATAAAGCTAAAATGTTTGTGAAGTTTTTTTAAAATACATATATTATAGTGAATGTTAATATCGTCGCTGTCAGGACCTAACTTCCGAAGTTGTCAATGGTATGACAGGTCCCAATTGCCAGTCCACAGTCTGATGGTATCTCGGGAGAACATTGTTTTAGTATTTCAGGTTACGAACGAATGGTTTCCGATATTTCAAACCGAGGTCGCTGATGTAAGGTTTTGCAATGAGCATGCTACTAGGGACGTCTCAACAGGCCTACAAGTTTCGAGCGTATGGTTCCAAACTGATCATACTGAAGCCGCTGGTGGTTTTTACAATGATAAACTTCTAGGGATGTAAAAGCAGTTGGTGTTCAATCCCGAACGTAATGATGACTTTAACCAATGTGTTCCTTTCCTGTAATGGGGTCCACTGAATCTCGGTCTTGTTGCTGTTTCTCCTGTAGTCTACGAATACCATGCGGGCTGATCGTCGTTCGACCATCTCCAGCCTTCTGATGTGGGTTCCAATTTTTGGATACACTATGGCAGGGAATACACTACAAGTGGTCTCATTAGATTTCTCTGTTTCTAAATTTGGTCTTCTGTGTAACCCTGTGCATCTGAATTGGTTTTAATCCTCCTATGTATAGTGCATTTCGGACAACGGTTGTTGAAGAAACATATTTAGGTACATAGTAAAGTCCAGTTCAGTAGCAGTTCGCCAAGATCGCTGCTGTTATGCACCGTTCTTTCAAGTAATCAGGAATGCCGTATTAGTCAACGAAAAGAACGTTGTGAGTATCTGTGCTAGTTCAACTGCAAACTCTGTTAGCAATTTGACCTCGTAAACTTTACGGGATTTGACGTTAATTTTCAGTTCACGTTCGCCATCGCAGATGATTCTGCTTTTATCAATGGAAGGGTATGGGCTAGAACTAAAGTCAAGTGAAATACTTTAATTTTGAAGAAAAAATAAAGGAGTTGTTTGCTCTGGTTTCGATGCTTGAATGAGCCAGGCCGGTATTGTTTTTAAAAAAGAGTCTACCTCATATATCCTTTATCGCTTACCCTCTATAAGGTATACAACTATTTTGTGGCCAGTAACAGAATAACAAATCAGATAAAACGAATTTCAGAATATTTATCATTGGTTTGCAGGTACAACATGGCTACAGGAACTCACGTGGTTGATTATGAATGATGGGAACTTTGACGAAGCAATCCAGAAACCTGTTTACTTCCGGTCTCCATTTTTAGAGTTCAAGGACGAAGTTTTAAACGAGGTTGGGCTGGATTTAGCTAATCCAATGCCGTCACCAAGAGTTATAAAGACGCATCTTCCTGTGAAACTTATGCCAAGGCAGCTAAAAACAAGAGATTGCAAGGTATGTAACTCTATACATAGTAAGGATGCCAATTTGTAGGTTAATTGAGGCATATTCATGTAATTACTCATATATATACAGACTCCAAACAAGAAAAAGGAACTCGATTTTCAGATATTGTACATGTAATGCATTTATGTATAATTTCATATTGAAGTGAGTGTGAGCATTTTTTTCATATTTCTAATCTGCAGAAGATTATGTTGATCCTTCAACCAGTCAATTTTGCCACTCGATGACCTTTTTCTGTATGACAGTTGTCATTATGATTAAGGGCAAACATATAAGAACATCTTAACCTTTCTCCTCAGACGATCGTTCTATTCCGAAACCCAAAGGATTTATGCGTCTCATACTACCACTTCTACCGCGCGAGTTCCTCATTCGGTGACTTCCGCGGATCCTGGGAAGACTTCTTCTACATGTTTCTAGACGGACACGGTATGCTTGTGTACGGGAGTTAAAAAAGTCATTCGTTTTGTGAACGGGCCATCGAATTGCTCAAAATGTATGTAAATGTATTATTGTTGCTGCTGCTGTCGTATTTATCTCTTCTTATTTAAGCGAGCATGCAAGTAAATTAATGGGATGGTTTGCAAATAAAAATATTAAATTAAATTAGATGAAATAAGTATTTTAAATACAGAACAATGTTGAAAAAGAACATGGAGAAGAAGTGTTTACGTTTCACTTTTTACAGTTGACCACGGGTCCTGGTTCGACTACACGCGCAGTTGGTGGGCACGGCGGGAGGACCCACGTGTCTGCATCCTCTACTTCGAGGACATGAAGAGTGACCTCCGACGGGAGATTGACCGCCTTTGTGACTTCCTTGAGAAACCACTTCAAGGTATGACGCCACTCCCTCTTCATTTTGTCATAAAAATGCTAGGATATCATAAGCTTTTTTACAGAAAATCTAATGCTATTATTTAACGACATAATTCAACATCAACCGGGTAATTACGATTCAAACAATCAGTTTTAAAAAGTTATATATATATAGTGTTTGTAAGATATTTCTATTTTGTGTACACAATGGCTGTATTATGTTTTTGTAGTATTGGATATGTGCTATTATTTAAGATGCTTATTATTGCAACAGTTTATATATGATATTTCTGTATTCATAATGTTTTTATGATATTCTTGTAGGTTGAACGTGATCTGAATCATTTTCTGCGTCTTAAATATTTATTTTTTTTAGAATTGAGTTTGTACTATGTGTTTTATGTACAATTAATGATGATATGTAACCTTACAGAGGGCGTTCGAGACGCGATTACCGGCCACTGCCTGTTCGACAGTATGCGCTCCAACCCGATGACGAACCATCTCGATGTGTACTCAATAAACGCGGAGGTGTCGCCCTTGTTAAGAAAAGGTAAGGTATTTCTTTTTTTGTCTTCCATAGAATAAGAACAGGATATTCATGCCGAAATCGCATTAAAGCCGGAATTTTCCTTTTGACAAATGGGATGGTACAGAAGGATTTATGTTTATAGATGAAAAAGTTAATGTTGATGACCTATATCCACACTGGTCCTACCTGGTTTTGACAGAGATCACTTAAATTCACACTGGTCCTACATAATAGGCTGGATAAAATGCCTGACTTCATTGAACAATTGATAGCACTGGTGAATTTGTGACACTTGACCTAGTGACCTATAATATTCCAGGGATGACCAACATTCACATTGGTCTTAAATGGTAAACCTATACATTTTCTGACCAATACTTATATTAGATCTACAGAAACAAGTACAGTAGCAAAAAGGTTAAACAAAAAACACCGTTAACTGGCACGGGGTAAACTCCAAAGATATAGAACACTACAACAAAAAATAACAAACAAGATACATCCAAGTTTCATAAAGATCGCATACATACAGATCTTTATATTTCATGGAAAATTATCTTTAATGCAAAACAGTTAACGACACTAGTCTTTAAGGTTGTCGTCAATCAGTAATAAAAGAAATTGGATAACAAATTTGAATGCGAAAATGCGGGATATAGGTAAAAGAAAAGATAAGGAAAGGTTATTAATTGTGTGCTAGTCTTTGCTAGAATGAGAATATAACTGTCAAGAAAAAGTTGGCGATGGTCTTGGCTAGAGCGAGGAGATAACTACTAATGAAAAGTAACGAATTTTATTCTGGTCTTTTCTTGAATGAGAATATAACTGTCAAGGGTATGTCACAAAGTGTGTCCTGGTATTTGCTAGAATGAGAAGAGGTCTAATTTGGAAATGTAACGAACTTTGTTCTGGGTAATGCTGGAATAATAAAATGACTACTAAGGGAAAGTAAACACTTTTGCTCTTAAATGCCAATATACCCTTTGAGGTCAGGTAATGAATTATTGTTCATATGCTTTATTTTTGTCATTGCTCGATTTTCACGAGAACACCATACTGCAAAAGAATATTGTGTGTACTCAACGGGTAAACAGATTGAAGCGGGTCATACATGAATTATGTGAATCGATATGGACGACGCAAACAAACATATGTTAAAGATGTGTATTTGTTTCGCTACAGGTGAGGTTGGAGACTGGAAAAACCTTTTCACGGTGACTCAGAGCGAATTATTCGACAAATTCTACAAGGATGAACTAGGAGACTTAGATATCCCTTTCAAATTTACACTAGATTGATGC
Organism: Mya arenaria; assembly: GCF_026914265.1. NCBI lineage: Eukaryota > Metazoa > Mollusca > Bivalvia > Myida > Myidae > Mya > Mya arenaria. The sequence continues at coordinate 70,821,453 of NC_069131.1, forward strand.
CCAGCACGAACTTGATACTAGTGTATGTGACGTCACACTAGCATTGGCGTTATAAGCTACCTATGAAGGCGATATAGATAAGCACATCAGAGAGGGGGTTGGATTCGGGTTGTAGTATTTTTCCTAAACTGCTTGGCGTTTTGTTTTGTCTATTGCTTTTTAAAATATGTTTGCATAGACTTCTGAAATAAACTATCAGTCTTGATTTATATTAGCACTTAACATTTATAGAGCAAAGTATTGACAGACTCAAACAGCAAGTGCTTAAAAACTTTTATAGATTACCTTTTTCGTCGTTGATTTATTTTATTGGTCTAGAGTTGACGTGGCAGTGAATGAATGATACCGTAATGAAATGTGGTTGAGAGTAAACAGGGCACAAACTGATGTTCGGACATCTATTCCTTCCGCAGTAGTATAATTATCGTGTTTAAACGCATGATGTAAAATCAACTACAGCGACAGTTTACTATGTTTAAACAAGTATTTTATTTCTAATCTTTGAATGCGATTCAATATTTGGTCGGGTGATGTATGTACACATATTATTATAATTATGGCTTTGGTCAGTGTAATAAAGATGTACCATTTGCATTTATATCATACATGTTTGTCATTCTTAACTGGTAGAATGTAAACACACTGGTTGACGTAGTACACAAAACAGTGCCTATACGTATATGTACACGTACTTGCACTTGTGTGCTAAACCGAAGCCGGTACTACCTAACCCATCTGAGAGAATTTACCTTTAAATATATTCTGAGAATAACTCATTACTTGTGTTAAACAAGGCGTTATGCTTTGATAACAGAAGAACACTAAATTTGTCGAATATTAGTATATCAGTTTTGACGTATGTATAGCAATGGGAATTATAACTTGTGTGCGTATGTTCCAACGATATTCGGAAAAGACAAGCCTTAATTGAACATGGATACATCCGGCGGCTGATTTCCCGAATTGTGACTTTTGTTATCCCCACAAGAACCAGTGCAAACCAATTATCTACGAGAACTTGCAGACTACTTTGCATTGACAAATACAACATGTCTTGAATTTACTGCGAGACCTTTTGCCAAATGACCATTGATAAACGCATCAAGTTTTATATAGTATATATGCATTGTTTGTGGAGTTTTGTGATGTTGTTTCTTGTTTGTGAATTTTTGATTCTTTGTTTTATTCTTTGGCGTTTACCCTGTGCCATTAAACGGGGTTTATGTTATGTGTATGAGCTACTGGGCTTGTTTCTGTAGTTTTTCATATATATATTGGTTAAGAAAACGAGTGTCAATCAGTGAGTTATCTAGTAGTTTAAGTATCTGCCTCAAACCCTAGGGGTCTCGCTCCCTTCGAATACATTTGTGTATTTTTATAATACATGGTCTATAACCTATACTTATTTCATGAAAATAAAGTTGATATTAGTTTCATCGTGAGTTCACACAAAACCTTATTTGGCTCCTAAATGGGATGCTTATAGATTGGCAGCTAAATTAAATACATGTATTAATCCAGTCTCGGATCCGTAGTCTAGTGATAAAACATTTGACTGTCGACCCAAGTGTCCCACACCTATTACTGAAGGGACGTTTGTCAATGTAATAAACTAACTCAGGAAAACAGTAGGTAGGTATTTTCTGTGCAGTATGCAGCTCAACCTTTAAAGACTGGTGCCCACTGTTAAACTGATGCCAATATGTGGCTAATATGTTGAATTGGCTTGGGAAGATGACTTACCCAGTACTGATTAAAAGCCAACACAGGTATAATCCTTGTATTGGTGCTTAACATCGGCCACGTTAAAAACCAGTTTTATTTTCGAAAACGAGCTAGGGTAATCACATCAAGAGCTCCTTTTAGCTCACTGTGCTTCTGGAATTATGTTTATATAAAGATATGACTGGGATTTGTGGTCACTTCTGACTGTTGTCACGTACGCCATTTAATCACACTTAATCATGATGGGTAGGCTTGATTGTGCATTAAATAAAGATGTTCAACGTGGCCAGACCTTTATGAATTGCAAGTTATTAATTAAAGCGTATGCCACTTGGCCGTTAACGTTCGTTTTTAAATACACATATGTCTTCGCTAAGCGTTGTTTTTCACTAATCAACAGCGTTGATAAAATGGGTGTAACGTTTACCCTGTGACATTAAACGGGTTTAAGTTTAAAATTTTGGCTACTGAGTTTATTTCTGTAGTTTTGCACATAAATATTACTTTCAAAACATGTGTCTCAGTGTGAACAAACCTGTGACTCTTGTGGAAAGACTCACCAAGAACAAAAATCTTCTAGGTCCTAGCGTGATTGTGCTCCCTCGTCAGACTGATATTGGCTCTACATACATCACAAAGTAAGCCGATATCTCAATACATACAAGCATTCTTTAAAATGTTCTTAGCGTTTAGACTCACGGGGAAGGTTGTAACGCAAATTGATCGAAAGAAATCATTACAGAAAGTAAACGTTGCAAGCGTTTACAAGACATTTTTGTTCGAGTGTTGTGTCTGCATATTTCGCAACCAGAATCGAGATAATAGTAGGCATTCAGATACTTAGTAAGACATTGTATACCGTTTCCCTTGTACCGGAAAGTCTACACGATAGACAAATCATCCCAAAAAGTCACACTGGTGATCATTTAACTGAACTCACAACTTGAAATCTCAAAACGTAATGTTCTGCAGATTTTTTTTATTTTATGGTATTAGTGTACTGCAGAATTGTTTTTGTTGGTATTTTGTACAAACGCAAGTAAAGAGGACAATGAAGAGGACAATGAAGAGTGTAATTGTATTTTTTCAATGTATCAATGAAACAAAGGGGACGATTATTTTGAGATTTTACGTAACCTCCGCACGTGTTGTGTGTCACTTCACATTTGGCGAACCTCGCGCTGAATTTTCTCATTCCAATTTTTGTAAATGAAATGAAACATTCATACATTCATATGTCATGATATGACAACTGTTACGTAAAAAACCTCCGCACGTGTGACTGTTATTATTACAATCCCTGCCAATGTAATCAATCCGATCATCGGTCATGTGATTATAACAACGCTTATTTGGCATTTCTCATATTACCAATACTTCTTAACATTGCAGACATCCCTTCTTTTTCATCAAGCAAATTGTTTGTTTGAGTCCGTTTAGTCTCCGGCTGTTTTAAATAATGTGTGTATCCCACATCATATTCACATTACATGATTTACATAAATCAGAATACTGTTAGGTGATTTTCAGATGCCTGTTAAACCCGTCATGTGAAAAAGCTATTATCTAGAGGGATAGAATATTAAACAACTAAAGCAAAGAGAAATAAAATAATAACAACTTTAAGCAAGTATGGCTTTAGTGAATTTAAAACTAAGCAAATTCGCGACTTTTTATAGTTGAAATAAAATTATAAAAATATAAAGCTGCAAATACCATTATAATTTATATCTATACAAGGTGTTTTTGCCAATAGTTCGATAGCATGTAAAACGATTTTTTGCATCGCATACCTTCAAATTAAATTTTAAATTCACAAACAAAAATTAGTGTAAATTAATAAAAGATGTTGTGTTGTGGCAATGTTAAAAAACTATCATCAGGGACAACATCTCAAACCTAGTACATTTTAAATGACGTGGTGTATAATTTAATCTTATGGTTTGCTTTTGTGGTTTAATAATACACACATTAACTGAGTAGCTTATCTCCTCAAACACTGATCATAATGTATTGGTATTGGTATTAGCGTTGACACAAAAGATTCTATCTTTTGACAGGCTTTTAGCGTTTATAAAGAAGAGGGATGAAAAGGTTTTAAGTGCTTTGAAATAAATATATATTAGAACCTTTTCGAGTTATTCTTTGATAGTAACAAGCCGTCCGAGGAATTGTCATCCTATCCGCGTTGTTTTTACTCTGACTCCTATGTATGATCCCACTGTGGACATAATTATTGACTACCATGAACGCCAAAACAGATTAAATGTATGTATGTGTTGTTCCAGATCGATATTCGACGGCATATTGCAAACAATGACCAGAGGTTTCCGTCATCCGTTTATTGAGAAGTGTTTTACCAGAATAAGCTCAATCAGTATTTGTGTGATCATTTAAGTAGACTTTTAGGCAGCCATTCTGTCAGAACAGTTGTATATGGCTTCAATGACCATTGCCTTTCAGTTCTGTAGGACAATATAAACTAAGAAATCACCTTTTTCTTGGCCTTAGTCAAACTCATCCTTAAGGTATAAGTTAATATAGGCTTAGTAGTCATTGATCGAAGTTGATGGTATCTTGACCATTTTGGACATGCTCATTTAATACCTATCCTTTTTTGGAAATTTAGCTTTACATAAATGAATAGTGTTTGTCATTGTTTATTTTACTTTTGTTTACATTTGGTTTATAAACCACCACAAGGTGATCGCTACAATTGTACGTTCGTTACCATGCAAGATCGGTTTCAAAATCCTGTTCAATGTTTTTTATTTTATCTTTTGTTGAATGGTCAGATTCTTTGTATTTACATAATGCCATTTGCAAATTTAAAAAAGTCTTTTTTATTGTTATATATAATTTTCAAATGTTTTATCCATCCTTTAATCAAAATCAATATTAATTCAATTTACTTACCGCCTATTAGTATTGTTGCGCTCAATGACAGGTCAGAAGTATCGAACAGAAACACGCGATTTCGATGGGAAATATCATTGCACATTTAACAGAAAAAAATGTGATAAACAACCACCAACGTTAAGGAATGACGTTTTAATGCAACCATTTAAGAATTGAACATTATTTTTCTGCGTTTAGTTGATGGGTGAAGTTGTTAATGTATAAATTACGTGTAATTTGTCCGACACTTCATCCATCAATGAATTGCTGAATGGTGACAATACAAACTGTTTCATATTTTACGGTTTCGTGGGTTTAAAACATAAACGAGCATATCCATTCGTGCTTACCACAGTCTGTAGCTGTCCTAGTTTTGAAAATAAAAACGGTTTCTAAGATCTTTAGTTTTTCTTTCCTTTTAATTTACTTAACTAATTAAAACCTTTAAAAGTTAGCTACTTTACAGCACTGCTCGGTTGTTAAAAGAAGCAGACGGCGTTATGCGCAATTTTAAAATAAAAACCGTTTTTTTTACACTTAAATGTCATCCAATAATCCGCAATCGTATAATAACGGAATCTTCAGAAACGTTCGGGCGTAATTTGTTGAAGACGACGTAATCGCCTATTTTTTTAAATTTCTTCCAATATTTTTCTTCTTGTTATGAGGAAGTAACGAGTAGCGACGTCGAAACCCGCCAATATTACTGTGGTTACCTGACTTTAATCCATAAATCCGCAATCTTTGAATCGGAGGATTCCAGAATCGTTTAAAAGTAACAAATAGTAAACAATAGTACCCTCCTATTCTACTGCTAATTTTTTAAATTTAAATTTCTTTCAATAATCCGCAATCGTGTAACTGTGGAATTGTAAGACAATTCGGGCTTAGCGAGCAGCACACGATGTAACACCCCCAATTCAAGTACGATTATCCAAAGTAAAACTTCTCAAAATACCCCTTTATCTTTGAATAATGAAATTTTGTCGTAATGTAAAGTTGATAGCACTGAGTAGTCGATAAGATGTATAATATGTCAAAATACTTTGAATAGTACAATGAAAATGACAGGGTAAGCCCACTTGTAAAAAAAACAATTATATAAACCATGTTCAGAGACATAAAGGAAAGGCCCAAGTTACAAGCACGAGATTTACTAGCGAACAAACATTACAAACAGACACACACTCATCAAATAAGCATAAACGACAGATGATGGGATTACCTTGAAACGGTCAGTGAAACTCGAGTTCAGTTAAACACAAGTGAGCTGGGGATTAAAGTACTCAATATGTCCATACCATCACCCTTGTCCATACATGTGTCAATAGTTACAAAATGGAACATAACAGCCTCGTCTAAGTAGCTTTGTCATTATTTGTGAAACAAATGAAATCGTCTCATTTCTTTAACAACATGTTCATAATGAAAGTACATTATTTGATTGTAAATGACAGCCGATAGGGACAAAACAACGTCGAAGATAACACATGATAAATTGTACAGGTTTTCCTGGAACATGCTCTTGAAAAGATGTCTAATGAAATCGGAGAAACCAGCATAATGAAATCAATCAAGCAAATCCGAAAAAAGAAATCAATCATATTCACAAATCAGTCAATAATATCCGTTGAAAAAATAAGCATTTCCACGTTTTGTTTTCCAATATTTATAGGATAAAGATGAAGAAAACTTTTAAATCTCTTAAAGTATGTCTTACGAGAACTATTTAACCAGTTCTTAATTAGGAAACCCTTTATGAAACCGGGCACGGTTCTGTCACACGAATTTACAATGCTTACCTTTGCTTTTGGGCCACTTTGGAGGTATAAGGGATGCAATTTTGAAAGAAACCATTCTGTGAACCTATAACGTATTCTTTCGCATTATCTTAATCAAACAAGAGAATACAAACATCAACTTACAAAGTGTTTGGCATCACTCTCAATTTCGAAAACACACGACATCAATTTTAATACAGTTAGGGGATTGGTGCTCGGAAAGGCTTAAAGGTCAATATTTCTGCGTTGAAGGATAATTAATTGTCAAACATTCTACAGGACACATGCATTTTTTGAAGATCATTTTCAAACTGTTCCCAGTAAACAATGTTGAAATATGGGTGCTATGCAATATGACTACATAAAGACAGTCTATGTATGTACGCATACTGGTCTAAATAGCAATTTACTGTTTCAAATATTGTGTATAAATATCAAATAACTTTGAACTGTGTGTTGTAATATTAATAAAAAAAAACTAGGTTTATTGTCAGCTTGGTGACATCCAATATCTCGATGAATGCCTTCGCAGATGATTAATTGCAATTGATTATGGTATTAACGGTATGTTCATGGTTACGAAAAGTCCTATGGTGTCTTTTACCCTTGTAAATTGATCTACTGGTAAAATATACCACGTAGCATTCATCGGTTTGAACAGAATTATGACATGTTATACTTCTTATCCACAACGCAAGTCCCATAGGATAAAACGGCCGTGGTACAATTGGCAATATACAAGATTAACACTTGCGATTTATCGGAAATTATCAGGAAGAAAGCCGTAACAATCAAAGCTAGACTATCCAACACAATAAGATAAGTTCGGCATATAAACGCAGCACTAGGTATTCGTAGCGGCTCGAGTATATCGGCCCAATCGTGGTATTTTTGCAGTTTAAACTTTAAAAGCAATAATTGAACATTTATGTAAGACCTAAAATATGTCCTGAATAGTGCAAGCTTTCAGTAAGGGTTGGGGTAAGACGTTGTACTACCAGCTTTTTGCTATACAGGTGCCAATACATGCATTCGGGACAGGAAACAGTTTCTCGAAAGTTGTAAATCTTTGACAAAACTCTCCTCGGAATCGCGACAAACAATCAGGACGCATTGGCATGCTTTAATCTTGTTTCCGCAAAAGCGCTCATCTTCACAAGCTCACTGGTAATTTGTAATCGATATGCAACGTACATAGTCATTTACGTGTTTATATAAAACCAATAGAATTTTCATTTCTGCGAACAAGGTATTGAAAACATCTGAACATCTGTATCTAAAATATCGATGCTGTTTTATTTAGCGTTCTGAATTAGAGTTCCTGATATTGGAAATTTATTATCAAATGAAACGTTAGAAATTACAAAACTAATTTCAAAAAAAAAACTGTACGTGTTATTTTTAAAACAATAACGAAATGTCGGATAATGAGGATGAAAATCGGATGTCATTGAAAAACGACACAAACATGTTTTACCAGGTTTGATTCTACGATTTATTTTTATGTAACCATAATCGTGTACATAAAGTCATATTAAGTACAAATTGGGTAACTCAATTTGGATTTTGTACAAAAGTTGGAAACACATCGAGACTTTTGAAAAAATTCACGAAAACACTTGAATATTTTTCTATTATAAATCCTTTCATACCTCTTTAACTTGAAGCGAATATTTGAGAAGCAACTTAAAACAGACTGAATAAGACTACGATCGTCCTTGTAAATTATTATGGTGCTTGCTGCTTACATAATGTATAATTTGTTGTAATATTAATAAAAAACTAGGTTTATTGTCAGCTTGGTGACATCCAATATCTCGATGAATGCCTTCGCAGACGATTAATTGCAATTGATTATGGTATTGACGGTATGTTCATGGTTACGGAGAGTCCTATGGTGTCTTTTACCCTTGTAAATTGATCTACTAGTAAAATATACCACGTAGCATTCATCGGTTTGAACAGAATTATGACATGTTATACTTGTTATCCACAACGCAAGTCCCATAGGATAAAACGGCCGTGGTACAATTGGCAATATACAAGATTAACACTTGCGATTTATCGGAAATTATCAGGAAGAAAGCCGTAACAATCAAAGCTAGACTATCCAACACAATAAGATAAGTTCGGCATATAAACGCAGCACTAGGTATTCGTAGCGGCTCGAGTATATCGGCCCAATCGTGGTATTTTTGCAGTTTAAACTTTAAAAGCAATAATTGAACATTTATGTAAGACCTAAAATATGTCCTGAATAGTGCAAGCTTTCAGTAAGGGTTGGGGTAAGACGTTGTACTACCAGCTTTTTGCTATACAGGTGCCAATACATGCATTCGGGACAGGAAACAGTTTCTCGAAAGTTGTAAATCTTTGACATAACTCTCCTCGGAATCGCGACAAACAATCAGGACGCATTGGCATGCTTTAATCTTGTTTCCGCAAAAGCGCTCATCTTCACAAGCTCACTGGTAATTTGTAATCGATATGCAACGTACATAGTCATTTACGTGTTTATATAAATTTTAAACCAATAGAATTTTCATTTCTGCGAACAAGGTATTGAAAACATCTGAACATCTGTATCTAAAAAATCGATGCTGTTTTATTTAGCGTTCTGAATTAGAGTTCCTGATATTGGAAATTTATTATCAAATGAAACGTTAGAAATTACAAAACTAATTTAAAACAAAACTGTACGTGTTATTTTTAAAACAATAACGAAATGTCGGATAATGAGGATGAAAATCGGATGTCATTGAAAAACGACACAAACATGTTTTACCAGGTTTGATTCTACGATTTATTTTTATGTAACCATAATCGTGTACATAAAGTCATATTAAGTACAAATTGGGTAACTCAATTTGGATTTTGTACAAAAGTTGGAAACACATCGAGACTTTTGAAAAAATTCACGAAAACACTTGAATATTTTTTCTATTATAAATCCTTTCATACCTCTTTAACTTGAAGTGAATATTTGAGAAGCAACTTAAAACAGACTGAAACAGACTACGATCGTCCTTGTAAATTATTATGGTGCTTGCTGCTTACATAATGTATAAACAAAACAAAATCGCTAATAATATTGAAGTGTTTACGTCTTTGATTAGAATGAAAAAGATTTTGCGAACATGAACATTATGATTTACAAAAATCGTTTTTTAAATGAACACGAAACATTTTTAACGACTTAAATTATGTTTAGAACAAAAGGCACTAATACAATCTATAAATGTATTCCAAATTTTGTTATCACTGAGCAGGGGAGCACGTATATGAAGGTGTCTTGTTCTTCGGTAACACACCACCAGATATTCTCAACGCCGTGAAGGACTTCGATGTGAGGGACTCTGATATCTTCCTGTCAATCTACCCGAAAGCTGGTATTGTATTAATACTAGGTTATACTAATTATTTAAGCTTAACAATAACAAATTTCGAGCATGTTCCCTAGGTCTTGGGCAACAAAACAGTAAATATGTAAATTTTGGAGATGTCATAAGAAAGTGCGCCTGGTGGGAATCTTACCCACAACTGTCTTGGTTACATCATTAAACCACTCTCACATAAATGGTATTAACAATAATACGTGTATTCAGGCAATGGTATATTATTTGCAAATTGTTATTGACTTGTAAAATGCCACTTTGTCGTACAATATTCCCGAATAATGATATATTGAATATCATGTTCGTCAAGGGCTATGTTTGGCTAACACAATAAAATACAACAATAAATTAACCAGCCATATTTCTCTTCAATTTTTACTCATAATTCAAACAGCATTGCAAGAAGTTAATTGTGTCAAGATATTTTTGCATTTCACTAGAAAAAAAACGTCACAATTGTTTTAAAAAGGTTAAAATCAGTGTTTAAAAGAACTTTTTGTTGAATTGTACGCAAACAAATGAATGCATAAGTTTTTGGATTAAAACTGCATGATCACATGTTTTAAATGAGTAAAGCATTTGTGATATATTGTGATCCTGCGTTAATTATTGGTAAATAAAGATGTACTCAGAAACGGAAAGAAATCGTAAACATTGCATGCGCTTAATAAAAATGCAATTGAATACAACAATCAATTGTATGAATAATATGATAAAGCAATCTCCAGGGTCAACAACAGTTATTGTGTGTGTTTCAAATCAGAGAAAAGATATATCCACAATTTAATAAAACATACGTGTCTTATACAAATCATGGAAACATTGAAACCATTTCAGATCGATTTCTTCTTGGACTGGCTTTTTCTACAGAATTACTTACTTTTGAAAATATAATGCCGCTTAAAGGCCTGACTTAAGGAATGTATTGCTTGTTCATACCCTATGCATCCCCTGTTTATTAGCATTGCTAGTTGCCATTTAGGCCCGGTGCTTGGGAAAGGGGCTGCAAAAATTATGCTTTGACTAATCAATATACAATATTTAAATCAATGAAAACAAGCACAAAAGGCTTCTACAGATTAAAACAAATAAACACACTTGTGTGACACCAAAAATTGAGCAAGTGAGGCCAAAATAGGGCTTTAATTTTGTAGCATCGTCATTCAAAGAGCTAGGTATTGTTAACAAAAACTACTTTAAACCCCCAGGGAACTTCTGTTTCAAAGACCGCCCAAGGCGCTTGCTCTTACACTTGTTGATAAAACTATTTTGATGCATGGAGTTCTTTTTTTTATATTTAGAGTCTCTCGTTAATTGTCTATTTGCCCTAAACATATGTCTTCAAATAGGATTTCAACTACAGGGCTTGTTCATTCGTTGCATAACTGTACTAATATGTTCCGTGTGTTTTATAATTATCATGTTGAAACAATCCTGCTAGTCTATTCAAATTGATCAAATCTGGTGCGCCATTTTTACAAACACAATAATAATATATAAATCAGTGGCGAATTCAGACTTCTATGACTCATAAATATCACGAATATATACATATCAATAACATGAAAGGAGAATGTTCATATTTATGACAGAAATAATACTGGAATATTGTTTTGTATTATGTTCTCCATCGACTGTATACTTGGTAATTTAATTTCCGAGTTTACTAGTCGATGTAAATAAGGATAAGCTAGGAATACAATTTTTCTAGTTTTCAACGGCCCTATGCACAAGATAAAGCAGAGTTCTGACTACTTTTTGGTTTGCACCGAGTTTTTGGTATTTATAAGTCCTTGAATGATGTATTTAACTATCTAGTTCCTGAAGCTTATCTAATGATGCATTTTTTCAATATTCATGAATTGCAGATAGTTTATGATTTGCTTGTCGGTAGACTTGACAACTTGTTATCACATTAGATATATGATATATTATTTTGAAAAATGCGACGTATCTCTTGCATAAACCACGTTCTTTGATGCTTAACACCTCACAACACTCGGGACATGTTTTTAAGCTTTCCGTAAATGCGTTCTCTACAGGAAACCGCATTTTCAGGTTGTAAGATTAAGATCCGGAAATGATGTACATCGAACCTCCTTCGGCTTACCCGATAAATTGCTCTGCCTTGCCAGATAAGTTTTTTCCATCCCCGTCACTTACATGTGACTATATCGTTTCAATTGTGATTCATAATGGTGATCACATACTCCACAAACTTTATGTGAATTTTATTAAAACAAATAACATTACAATAAAATATATTTAAAAAAACATCAGCATTTTATATGTATAACCCGTTTTAACAAAATCCTAGTAAAATCCAAGCCTACTGGGCTTGTCCCTGTTATTTTCAATATTCTTCTTCTTCTTCTTCTTCTTCTTCTTCTTCTTCTTCTTCTTCTTCTTCTTCTTCTTCTTCTTCTTTTCTTAATATCAATATTATTATTTATTATTGTATTATTATTCCTATAACGAGGACAACGTTGATATTCTCTTCATATATATATATATATATATATATATATATATATATATATATATATATATATATATATATATATATATATATATATAAATATATATATATATATATATATATATATGTTTTACACATAATACAAACGCAATTGTACTCTGCAACCTCCGTTTTTCAAGTCTGTAGGTTTTTTCTGGTGGATATCTATCCAGACAAAAATAGATAATACAAAAACAATTGGTGAATGCGACTTATAAGGTCATAAATATCACGGTAATATAGAAGCAATAGCCAACAGGGACAAATCAGCCGATGTTGTTTAAGATTATTTCCTCCATCGATCGCCCCATTTCTTACGAAAGCCTCTATATTTATGACTATTTTATTTTCAAACTTCCCATATGTATCACTGTTATTTGTCTCTGGACGCTTTACGAATATGAGCTTTGACTTCAATTTGATTAAATATTTGAAATGCCGCTTTTTACTAGATAAACTAGTTTTTACCAAATAATGAAGTTTGTATTAGATCCGAAAACGAATCCTGCGTATTTACAAATATATATGCTCTTTACCCTCTTATCGCTTACATGCTGGATATTTAGTTAACAAGAAAACAATGCTTTTCAGTTTGATACGTCTTTTCCTTCCGATACAGTTAATCACAGCCTCTTGCGTATACCATCGCAAGGCACATATGTTGTGTAATAAGGCTAAAATGTTTGTGATGTTTTTTAAATTACATATATTATAGTGAAGGTAAATCGTCGCTGTCTGGACCTAACTTTGTCATTGATATGACAGCTTCCAATTGCCTTTCCACAGTCTGATGGTATCGCGGAAAAACATTGTTTTAGTATTTCAGGTTACCAGCGAATGTTGCCGATATTTCATACTGATGTCGCTGATGTAAGCTGTTGCACTGAAAATGCTACTAGGGATGCCAAAGCAGTTGGTGTAAAAGTTTCGAGCGTATGGTTTCATAATGACCAAATTGAAGCCGCTGATAGAAGTTTTTGCAATTAAAAACTTTCGGGATTTAAAGCAGTTGGTATTCAATAACGTACATTATGATGACTTTAAATTTGACGCTCCTTTCCAGTTGTTGGGACCACTGATTCTCGGTCACGTTGCTTTTCCTCCTTTAGTCTACGAATACCATGCGGGCTTATCGAAGTTAGACCATCTTCCAGCTTTCTGATGTTGGGTTCAATATGTGGATCTTTTATGGAAGGGAATACACTGCCAGTGGTCTCATTAGAGTTGTGTTTCATGATAGTGCATGCTTATCTGAATTAATGCTCTTTAATTGTGTGCGGCTTTATATAAAGCTTTATGGGATCATTCCAGTTCATATTATTGTGTATGTTAGTCCGCAAATACTTTGCTGCTCACAAGTGTGACCGTGTTTAATGTCAGACATCTGATTCAGGCTTCTGTAACTTGTAATATGTTCGACTTTACAATTATGGCGGTGGAATTATAGTTAAAACCGATATTTTTCTGATTCTAAATTGGGCCTTCTGTGTAAGCCTGAACATCCAAATCGGTTTTAATATTCCTATATATAGCACATACTCGGATAATGGTTGTTGAAGAAACATAGTTGGGTACATCGTCAGCATAAAGACCAATTAGCAGTTCGCCAAGAGTGCTGCTGAATTAGTTAAGCACCAGTCTTTCAAGTCATTCGGAATACCGCAATAGTCAATGGAAACGTTGTGAATATCTGAGCTAGTTCCTCTACAAATCTGTAAGCAATTTGACCTGGTACACCTTACGTGAATTCACGTTAAATTGAAGTTCACGTTCGCCCTGAGTGATGAGTCTGCTTTTGTCAATAGAAGGGTGTGGGCTAAGACCAAAGTCAAGTAAAAAACTTCAAATATTTTGATAAAGAAAAGGAGCTGTTTGTTTCAGTTTCGCTGTTTGAATTACGGAGGCCGGGAATTTTGTTTAGAATGAGATTACGTCGTAAATTCTTTATTCCTTACCTTATACACGACATACAACAATGTGGCCAGAAACGTAATAACAAGTAAGATCAAACAAATTTCAGAATGCAATCATTGGATTTCAGGTACGACATGGCTACAGGAACTCACGCGGTTGTTAATAAATGATGAAAAATTTTACAAAGCAATTAAATAACCTGTTTACTTCCGGTCGCCATTTTTAGAATTCAAAGACAAAGTTTTAAACGAGGTGGGGCTGGATTTAGCTAATTCAATGCCGTCACCAAGAGTTATAAAGTCACATCTTCCGGTGAAACTTATGTCAAGGCAGATAAAAACAAGACATTGCAAGGTATTAAACTTTGTAATAGTAAGCATACCAAATTGTAGTATTATTGATGACTTTTCATGTAATAACCCATATACATATAAACACAAATTTCGAACAAGAAAAAGAAACTCGATCTTCAGAGATTGTACATGTAATGCATTTATATATACAGTCATATTGAAGAAAGGGTAAGCGTTGTTTTTCATTCTTATTATCTGCAGATGATCATGTCGATCCTTCAACCAGTCAACTTTGCCACTCGATTACTTATTTTCTGTACATCAGTTGTCATTCCAATTAAGGGTAAATAAATGAAAACAAACTAACCTTTCTCCAAAGACTGTCGTACTTTTCCGGAACCCAAAGGATTTATTCGTCTCATACTACCACTTCTACCGCGCCAGTTCCTCATCGGTGACTTCTGCCGAACTTGGGAAGACTTCTTCTACATGTTTGTAGATGGACACGGTATGCTTGTGTACGGGATTTTAGAATGTCAATCTCTATTTGAACTGGTTTCTTTCCGAATTGCTCAATATGTTTTTTTACGGTGTTGTTGCTGCTGCAGTCCTCTTTATCTTTCTTTTTAGCGAACATGCAAATAAATAAATGGGATAGTTTGCAAATAAAGATTAGTTAAATGAAATTAAATTAAATAAGTATTTTAAATACAGAACAATGCTGAAATAAAACATGGAGTAGAGGTGTGTTCGTTTGACTTTCGCCATTTACCTTTGACCACGGGTCCTGGTTCGACTAAACGCGCAGCTGGTGGGCGCGGCGGGAGTACCGGCGTGTCTGCATCCTCTACTTCGAGGACATGAAGAGTGACTTCAGTTGGGAGATTGGCCGCCTTTGTGACTTCTTGAGAAACCACTCCAAAGTATGGCGTCACTCTCACTTATTTTTGTGATTAAAATGCTACCAAATCAAATGTTATTTACTGAAAATCTAATGCACTTATTTAGTGACATCATTAAACATCGACATGGTAGATACTATACAATCAATCTATACAGGTAGGATATAGATAGTGGTTATATGATATTTCTATAAAGTGTATATAATGGCTGTATCCTGCTTTTGTAGGGTTTGCATAATGGATATAGCCTTTTCTGTATGGCACAATCACTGAATATGTGTTATTAATTAAGATGGCTATTATTGTTACATTTTATATAAGGTTTGTCTGTATTGTTAACGGTTTAATGACATTCTTGTAGGAACATTCTTCCTGTATCTTTATTTTTTCCTCGGAATTAAGTTTGTACCTTTTATTGTATGTACAATTAATGGTGGTCTGTAACCTTCCAGAGGACGTTCGGGACGCGATTACAGGACACTGCCTGTTCAACAGTATGCGAACCAACCCGATGACGAACCATTTCGATGTCTACTCCATAAAATTGGAAGTATCACTCTTGTTAAGTAAAGGTAACGTATTTTATTGTTTATCCTACCTACAACAAGAAAGTGAAATCGCATTAAGCCGAAATTTCCTTCTTAACAAATCCGACTCTGCAGCAAGATGAATGTTTAAAAATAAAAAAATAAATGCTTCTGACTCATATTCTCATCGGTTCTACCTTGTTTTGATCCTAGATCACTCATATTCACGCTGGTCTTACGTACTATGCTGAGAAATATGCTGACTGAGTTTATTGAACAGTTGATAACTCTGCTGATTTTATAAAAGTCATAAAAGACTTCAACACAAAAGTGTGTCATAATACTTAACCTTGTGACCTTTTATTTCATCAGCGAAGACCTTGAATCACATTAAATAGCTTAATGAAACAAGTTTCATAAAGATCGGATACAAACTGCTGTTTGTATGTCACGAAAAAATAACGTTAGCGTAGGATAGTAAACGACACCAGTCTGTAAGGTTTTGGTCAAGCTATATTCCGAAATATTTTGATACATTTTGCAGTTGTCTGTGCTTAAATAAAAATATAACTGATAATGAAAGTTAACCAATTATCAGCTTGAATGAGAAAAAAATTAATATTAAGGAAAATTATTGAATTTGTTGCTGGTCTTTGTTAGAATTAAAATATAAAAGTTAAGGATAAGTATCGAATTTGGTGCTGGTCTTTGCTAAAATGAGAATATAGATTAATAAGAAGTACCGAATAGTTTGCTTTTCTTTTCCTTAAATGAGAATATAACTGTCGATGAAAGGTCACAATTTTGTCTTAGGTTTCGCTCGAATGAGAATCTAACTAAAAGGAAAAGTAAAGACCTCTTTCCTGTTTTTTGCTGGAATACAAATACATGTATAATTATCTAATAAGGAAAAGTAACGAATTTTGTCCTGGCTTTTGCTAGTATGAGAGTATGACAAACTAGGACAAGTACCAATTGTTTGAAGTCAGGATATCCATTATTGTTGTTAATTTGCTTTATGTTTTGCCTTTGCTCGAATGTTAAGAGAGCACCATACTGCCAAACAATTATAGCGTGCTCAATTGGTTACAAGAATGAACCGAGTCATTGAAGTGGGTCTTTTTAGGTGAATTGGTCGGAAACGAAGTAAACAAATATTTCTTTAAGATGTCTATTTCTTTCGATACAGGTGAGATTGGAGACTGGAAAAACCTTTTCACTGTGAAGCAGAGCGATCTCTTCGAAAAATTCTACAAGGATGAACAAGTAGACTTAAATATCCCTTACAAATTTACACTAGACTGATGCGCAGATGGCACTTGATACTAGTGTTTGTGACGTAAGATTATTTCTTAGCGTTATAAGCAACCTTTGATGGTTCAATGGCTAAGTACATCAGAGATGGGTTTCGGGCGGCTTGTAGTTATTTCTAAATTTCATAGACGTTTTTGACATACTGATTTGTTAAATCAACTTGCACTGAAATGCAGAGACGTCTAAGTTAAAGTATGAATGTTGATTTATGATAAGCACTTATCATTTATTGAGAAAAGCTTTTACAGACTCAAACAATAAGCGTTTTAGATTCTTTTATAGATAACCTTGTCATAGGAGATTTATTTTATTTGGCCTAGAATTGACGTCGCAGTGGACGGATAAGACCGTGATGAATTGTGGTGGAGAGTGGAGTGGATGGGAACAAACGAATATTCGCACATCTATTCCCACCACAATAAAATAATGATCGTGTGTAAACGCAGTTTGTAAAACGACTATGGCGACAGTTCATTATGTTTAAACAACTTAATTTGTTTCAAAATTTTGCATGCTATTCAACTTTATGTCTAGCGATTTATGTTCACATCTCATTATTATTATAGCTTTGATCAGTGTCATAAAGTAATACTGAAGGTTTCATTAAATGCTTAGTTATTGTGTAACTGGGCATGACCTAACTACTATGATACAGGTCATTCTAAACTTGTACAATCTACACATACTGGTTGACGTAGTACACAAAACAGTGCCCATACGTATATGTACACGTACTTGCACTTGTGTGCTAAACCGAAGCCAGTACTTCCTTACCCATCTGAAAAAATATACCTTTAAATATAGCCTGAGAATAACTTATCACTATTGTTAAACAAGGCGGTTAGTCTTTGAAAACAAAAGAACATTAAAACGAACATCTTCTTCAGGAAAACAACTTCTAAAAAGCCGATGCCAATTATTCATAACGTTTAATTTCGTCGAATATTTTGACGTACATATAGCAATGAGAATTATAGCTCGTGTGTTCAAACGATATTCAGAATCGAGATTATAGTGGGCTATTTTTTGTAAGACATTGTAAACGGTTTTCCTCGTACCCAAAAGTCTACACGATAGACAAATCGTCAAAAAAGAGACACTGATGGTCATTAAATTGAGCTTTGCACAACTTGAAATCTCCAATAGTAATGTTCTGCAGACCTCCATTTATGTTTGGTTTTATGGTAAATGTGTATTGCAGAATTGGTATTGCAGGTATTTTGTACAAACGGAAGTTTAGAGGACAATTGTGTAATTGTGCTTTTTTCAATGTATCAATGAAACAATAAGGACGAATAGTTTGATATATTACGTAAAGAAATTTCGCACGTGTTGTGCGTCAGTACACGTTCGGCGAACTCGCGCTGATTTTTCTTATTACAATCCCTGTAAATGAAATCGAACCATTCATATGTCATGAGTTTATACTATATTATATTTGGCATTTCCCATGTTTTACCAATACTTCCCAACATTGCAGCCATCCCTTTTTTATCATCAAGCAATTGTTACGTAAAGAACTTTCTCACGTATGACTGTTATTATTACAATCCCTGCCAATGAAATCAATCCGATCATCTGTCATGTGATTATAACAACGTTTATTTGGCATTTCTCATATTACCAATACTTCCCAACATTGCAGACATCCTTTCTTTTTCATCAAGCAAATTGTTTGTTTGCACAAGTCCGTTTTGTCTCCGGCTGTATCAAATCATTTGCGTAGTCCCACATCATATTCACATAACATGATTTACATAATTCAGAACACAGTTTGGTGATTTTCAGATGTCTGTTAAACCCATCATGTAAGAAGCTTTTATCTTGACAGATATAATATTTAACACTTAAACAGAAAATAATGTAACAAACAAGTTTCAGCAACAGGTTTAATTCACAAACATTAAGAGATGCAAATTGATGGGAAAATATATCAAATTCATTAAATTGAAAATTAGTAGGTGTATCATATCATCACATTGGTTTGTGTGTTTTAATGTCATACACAGTAACAGAGTAACTAATCACCTAAACATTTCCCATACTACATTGGCAAATTCTTGTTATTTGCGTTGACAAAATAATCCTTTTTTCTGACTTTGGCTTTTAGCGCATATCAAGACGATTGGGGAAGTTTAAAGGCTCTAAGTGCTTTGAAATACATATAAACCTTTTCGAGGTCATTCCTGGATATAAACTAGCCGTCTGAGAAATGGCCAGCCTTTCCGTGTTGTTTTTAGTATATCGGATCTCCGTTCTCCGACACTAATGTATGATCCCACTGTGGACGTAATTATTGACTACCATGACTGCCAAAACAGATAAGATTTATTTGGTTTTGTCCCAGATCGATATTCGACGGCATATTGCAAAACAATGGCCAGAGGATTCCGTCATCCGGTAAACGAAAAGTGATATAACAGAGTAAATTCATAGCTTTTGATTTCGGTGCTGTAACACATATATGATCCATATCATAGATTCGTGTTTTGTCTTTTTTTTAATGCGCGCACTTAACCCTCTTCATGTGTCCGTCCTCGCTAGCGAAGGTCGCAGCATCCTCTCTTGTCAAGGTAGCATTTGCTTTTTTAAAATGGGAATAATCTATTGGATCGTTCACGCCCTTCTCTGTTTTGCCCAGTGGAGACAAATCATACGGTTTTGTAACGGTTATTTTTAAAATAAAAAAAGGTTAAATAACCCATCAGATCGTGCTCTTAAGACTCATAGATGGCCGAATAGTGATAAAACAAACCGTTTCTAAATTTACGGTTTCAAATGTTTAAAACATAGAAAAGCGAATAGGATCGTCCTCGCCATAATCTATTTGTGACAAATAATACTGTTTCTTTGTTTATAATTCTTTTCCATTCTCCATTGATTTATCACAGCGCGGATGGCATTTTTTACGGAAATGATGATCACTTATTTTCCGAAAAAATCTACAAACTTTTAGTAGGCCAAGGGGTCACGATTCTTGCCAAATAGCCCCGATTTACAAAGTTATGAAAAAGCGATACACATGCACAAAGGCTTTTTTCATTATTCGTTGAGAATCATGCTATGTCCTCATCCGTTAGAGCCATGTCAGTTTAATTTGTTTTTGCGTTTTTCTTTATCTATAACGGCCATGCGTTTCAGTGTTTCTACCGGGCCTTGGAATTTCTGTCTCAATTAACCTGGGGAAAAATGACTCACGCCCATCGACTCGCAATTTCAAAAATATATTATAACAGAATGATAAAGATACTGAATTAAAAGGCACAATTTAGAAAATTAGAATTAGGGCAATGTCAATCAACAAAAAAATGAATACAGGACATGCCCACTTGTCAAAAACATACATTAACCCCAATAAGAGGCATTAAGTAAGAGCAAGATATACACAAGTATACAAACACTACAACAAACAATGCACTCGTCGAATTAGCTAAAAGGATAAATGATGGGATTACCTTAAAACAGTCATTTTATCACAAGATCAGTTGAATACGAATCTACTGGATTATTTAAACGAGCTTATTAGTGTATGGTCATAACCATACACTTGTCTGAACAGTAAGAAAAGCCTCATCTAAATATGTGTTGTTTTTTTCAAGGAACTATAATAAAACAACAACAAAAATATTCTCGATTCTTCAACAACATGTGCATAACATGTTTTATTCATTGTATATTTTTAAATGACATTAGGAATGGACGAACAGTGGTCGAAGATAAATCACGAAGAAATGTCTTGATTGCCAAGAAACATTTTCTTGAAAATATGTCATAAATGTAAAATCGGAGAAACAAGCATAATAAAAAAACTCAAGCATCAACGATAAAACAGTTAAGCATATCAACAGATCAGTAAAACATTTCCACATTTTGGTTCTACCATCATTTCCTGAGAAAGAAATTATAATCTTACGAGAACAACTTAAGCAATACTGAATTAGAAAGGGGGACAAGTTCTGTGACACGGATTTAGGTGTATGTATCAAAACGCCGTTACAGTCGCTGGGATGATTTTTTGGATATTGAAAGAATGAACTTTTAAAAGATACAAATCTGAGGACCTTAAATGTAGGTTTGCGCATTATCTTAACTAAATAAAAGAAAACAAACATCAACTTGCAAAGTGCGGGGCATGATTTTAAATTTCAAAAACACATACGACATCAATTTTAATACGGTTAGGTAATTGGTGATTAGAAAGGATAAAAGGACAGTTTTTTCTGCGTGGAAAGATAATTAATTTTCAGGAATTCTAGAGGACACGTGATCACAAAGTGTTCAGTAAAAACCTTGTTTTGTGTCAATTGCTTTATTAAACAACATTTGGAAACAGGTCCCTGTAACAATTGTTGACATATGGTTATTAAGCATCAAGTCATACGAGTACGCAACCCGTCTAAATAGCAGAGATTTGTTTACAATATTGTGAATAAATTTAGTTTGAACTGTGTGTTGTAATACTAATAAAAGAATAAAACTCGGTTTATTGTCAGATTGGGTGACATCAAATATCTCGATGAATGCCGTCGCAGACGATTAATTGCAAGTGATTGTGGTATTGACGTTATGTTCATAGCTATGGAAAGTCCTATGTAGCCTTTTACCCTTGTTAATTGATCTACTAGACTAAGTGTTATATCACGTAGCATTCATCGGTTTGAATAAAATTATGACATGTTATACTTCTTATCGACTACGAGTCCAATACGACTAAACGGTCGCGGTACAGTTGACAAGCTACATGATAAATATTTGCGATTTATCAGAAAGTATCAGGAAAAAAGCTGTGACTATTAAAGCTAAACTATCCGACACAATAGGAACTCTCTAAATGTTGGGCATGTAAACTGGGTACTGGGTACTCATAGTGTCGCGAGTATATCGGCCCAATCGTGTTATCATTGCATTTAAATTAAAAAGCAGCAATTGAATAATCATATAGGACATAAAATATGCACAGAATGGTGCAGGCTTTAAGTAAGGGTCAAGTTAAGATCTGATACTACCAGCGAGATGCTATACATGAGCTAATACTTGCCGTCGGGACAGGAAAACGTTGTCTTGAAAGTTGTAAATCTTTGACAAAGTCGATTTAAAATTCTCCTTGGCATCTCGACAAACAATCAGGAAGCTTTGGTGTGCGTTAATAATATTTCCTCACAAGCTTCTAACCTTAACAGGCTCTCTGGTAATTTGTTAATCAATATGCAACGTACGTAGTCATGTTCGTGTTTATATAAAACCAATAGAATCTCCTTTTTGAGAGCAGGGTATTGAAAATACATCTGAATAGACTGTATCTAAAATATCGGCGCTGGTGTTATGTAGCGTTCTGAAAAGGGATTTGCTGATATTGGAATTTTATTAAATGAAATGTTAGAAATTACAAACTAATTTAAAAGAAGTCTGTATTTGTTTTATTTAAACGATTAACGAAATGTCGGATTATGAGGATGAAAAATCTGATGTCATAGAAAAACGGCACGAACATGTTTTACCAGGTTAGATTTATGATTTATTGTTTTTTAACCATAAAAGTGTATTTCAAGTCATATTAAATATACAATAGGTAACTTGATTTGTATTTTGTAAAACAATTGTAAATTTATATAAATCAAGTGCATAAACATCGAGAAGATAAAAAACTTTCACGAAAACGCTGGAATAGTATTTGTGTTATCTTTTCTATCCTTAAATAGCCTTTTAACTGGTACTGGACCAGACCACGATATTCTTTTAAATGATTATTATACTCGCTGCTTACAAAATGTATAGTGAAAATGAAACAGCTTATGATATTGTAGTGTTTTAGTCTTTTATTAGAATGAAAAAAATGATTTTGTTTTACAATTTGCGAGCATTATGGTTTCCAAAAATAATTGTTTTAAAATGAATAAAAAAACATTAAGAACGGTTTAGATAATGAACAAAATGCACCAATACAATCTATAAAAATATTCAAAAGTTTGATTTCATTGAGCAGGAGAGCACGTATATGAAGGGGTCTTGTTCTTCGGTTACACACCACCAGATATTCTCGACGCCGTAAAGGACTTCGAAGTGAGGGACTCTGATATCTTCCTGTCAACCTACCCAAAAGCTGGTATTGTATTAATATTAGGTTATACTTATTAGTTAAGCTTTATTTATTTTAGCCCGTTCCCTTGGTAACAACAGCCAGTGCCGATTTTCGTGTAAGAGATGTTATGAGAAAGTACGCCTGATGGTATCATTACCCACAATATTCTTGGTTGTATCATTAGACCATTCTCAAGCAATTAGTATTGGCAATAATACTTAAATTCGGGCTCTAGTATATCATCATACAAATTGTTAATAAGTTCTGTATAGTCACTTGATGGTCAAAGCATATGTGTATTAATAGGACATTTGGACACAAGGCTGTGAAGTAAGAAATACACTTCCCGCCCTATGATATACATGAAATTTTTCTTTTCATCAAATTTGTTTAAAAAATTAAGATCACTCAAAACATGTCATCTGATCTGAACAATGTCGCCATTAAAACTTAAATGGGTTTTGAGCTGACTTAAGATAAAATCAGTCTTTGCCTTCTCCAGGCGGATTATTTATTATCTCTCAAGACATCAATACTTTTCTCTTACATTCCCTATTAATGATATATCGAAATGATGTTCGTAAGGGACTATGTCATGTTAACACAATAAAATACAACTTACAACAATTGAACGAATCGTATTTCTTTTCATCTTTTTTATTTATAATTCAAAAAGCATTGCAAGTAGTTAATTATGACAACACCGTTTATGAGAAAAGGTAGTTATGCGCATAAGAAATAAAACGTCACAAGTGTTTTAAATAGGTTAAAGTCAGAGTTTCAAGAAATCTTTTAATGTGCAATTGGACACACATAAAAACCAAACTGTTGCACAAGTTTTAGAATGTTAATGGCATGATCAATATTCTATGATAAGTACAAATTTTCTGAAATAGTATTGTCCTGCGTTTAGTATCGGTCAATAAAGATGTGCTCAGAAACGAAAAAATCATGTTCATTGCATACGCTAAATACAAATAAAATTGAATACAACAATCCACTGTTCATA
The DNA here is from genome assembly GCF_026914265.1 of Mya arenaria. Taxonomy (NCBI): domain Eukaryota; kingdom Metazoa; phylum Mollusca; class Bivalvia; order Myida; family Myidae; genus Mya; species Mya arenaria. The sequence goes on from NC_069131.1 coordinate 70,845,808, forward strand.
CAACACTTTATTAAACGTATAATATAATAAAGCAATCTGCAAGTTCAATCACATTTTTGTGTTTGTTTCCATTCAGACAGAAACAAAATGATATACAATTTAATAAAACATAAATGTCCTACACAAAGCATTGAAACATTGAAAACATTTCAAATTGTTTTCTCATTTGACTGGCTTTTTTAAAGTGTTACTTATTCTTGAAAAAAATATTGTTTAAAGACCTGATTAAAGGAATGTCTGGCTTGTTTATACCCCGCTATGCACCCCTGTTTGTTTCCTTGACAAATTGCCATTTAGGCATGTGTTCAGGGGAAGTGGCTACAACAACTATGCTTTGACTGCTCAATATTCAACAAGATTTCAGCTATAAATGTTCAACTTGTGGGCTTGTAGTTTTCATTGCATTTCGCTACTATTAACTTCCGTGTGTATAATAATCTGAATGTGAAGCAGATCTGCTATTGTATTGAGAATAATTAACTTTGGTGGCCTTTCTTAACAGACAAAATAATAATATATAGAGAAATTGTCGAATTCAGACTTCTATGGTTCAGAGCTATGAGGAGTATATTCGTATCAATAACATACAGGGAGAATTTACAGATTTAGGTTAGAAATAATTATCAATATGATTTTTAGAATAAATCCTGTGTCAACCGCCTTACTGTAGTAGACTGGGTTATTTTATTTCCGAATTTACTTAATTGTTAGTAATTAAGTATAAGATTTTGATTCTATGCCGTGGCGCATTGTACAAGATTAAGCCGAGCTCTGCCTACCATTTGATTGACTCATTTGCAAAAAAAAATGTTTTGAATTTTAGCTACTATTGCTTATCTAATGATGCATTTTCCCACATTTTTAAATATTTATAAAAAGCAGTGATTTAATATATTTTCTCTGTTGACTTAACATTGTGTAATCACATTAGAGATGCAATATCATATCCTGTTAAATGTGACAAAGTTCTCTTTACACAACGTATCTAGCTCTCTTGCATAAACCGACACCTTTGATGCTTTACGCTTCGCAACACACGAGACATGTTTTCTAACCTTTCCGTAAATGCGTTCTCTACAGTAACCCTTTTATTCAGGTTATTAGATTCCGATCAGGAAATGATGTACATCAAACCTCCATTAAAATGTTTTGCAGACTTTCGCTGAAAATAAATCTTCAAAACTTGTGTAAGTAGAACATTAATTATCAATCTAGAAATCATAGAACCAATTTGTCCCATACTATTGCTTGTAATTTGATATGTTATAACGTTCGTGAAAATGTGACTCTATTTGTCTTAATTGTGATTCATGATGATGACCAAATTCTCCACACATTTTTTTTCTAATTTTAAAACAAATAATAATAATACATAAAAAGCATTGTTTATATGTAAACCACACTATTGGCTTGTCCCTGTTATTTTCATTATTATTATTATTATTATTATTATTATTATTATTATTATTATTATTATTATTATTATTATTATTATTATTAGTAGTAGTAGTAGTAGTAGTAGTAGTAGTAGTATTAGTATTAGTATTAGTATAAGTATTAGTATTATTATTATTTATTTGTATTAAAATTATCATTGCTATTATAATCATTTTTATTATTATTTTTATTATTATTATTATTTTATTATTATTATTATTATTATTATTATTATTATTATTATTATTATTATTATTATTATTATTTTTAATTTTATTATCACTATTATCATTACTATTATCTTTATTATTATTTCATGAATTTTCATTATTATTATTATTATTATTATTATTATTATTATTATTATTATTATTATTTTAATTGTTTTTATTATTATTATTATTATTATTATTATTATTATTATTATTATTATTATTATTATTATTTTTATCTCTGTTTGAAATTTGAAGGTTTATTCTGGTGGATTTCTATCCAGGCAAAAAATATAATTAAAATTGGTGAACGCGCCCTATACGGTCATAAATATTACGGTAATATAGAAGCAATAGCCATCAGGGACAAATTAACTGATTTTGTTTATTTTAAAATGTTCCGTGTATATAAATCACACGGAAAATTTGGCTCCGGGCGCTTTACGAGTTTGAGCTTTGACTACAAGTTGCTTAGATATTTGAAATGCCGATTTTTATCAGATAAAGTCGTTTGTATTAGATCCGAAAACGAAGCCAGATAGGTTTTTATACACACATGCATGTATACAAATATATATGTTCTCATACGCCGTTATCGCTCGCATACCGGACAAGATTGTAATGCATTCCTATGCCATACGTCTTTCCTTCCGATACATTGCATAACGGCCTCTGGCGTATAAACCCGTAATGACACATATGTTGCGCAATAAAGCTAAAATATTGGTGAATTTTTAAGAAGTATTATAGTGCAGGTAGAAATCGTGGTTGTCTGATCCTAGATTCTGAAGTTGTCATTGATATAAAAGCTCCCCATTGCCAGTACACAGTCTGATGGTATCGCGGAAGAACACTGTATTAGTATTTCAGGTTTTTGAGCGAAAGGTTTCCGACAATTGATACTGATGTCGCTGATAATAATCATTGGTTTACAGGTACAACATGGCTACAGGAACTGACTTGGTTGGTAATGAATGATGGGAACTTTGACGAAGCAATCCAAAAACCTGTTTACTTCCGGTCACCATTTCTAGAGTTCAAGGACGAAGATTTAAACGAGGTTGGGCTGGATCTCGCTAATCCAATGCCTTCGCCGAGAATTTTAAAGACCCATCTACCGACGAAACTTATGCCAAGCCAGATACAAACAAGAGATTGCAAGGTATGTGTAATTTTATTGATGCATATACATGTAAAATCCTGTTTATATACAGATTTTTAACAAAAAACACAACAGAAACTCATTTATGTCATTAATGTCATTTACTGCATGAATGTATACAGTCATATTGAAGTGAGCGTTAGGAGTCTTTTTTCATTCTTCTCATCCGTAGAAGATTGTTGTTCTAGGACTTTTGGATCCTTCTTCCAGTCAATTTGTCCACTCGATTGTCTGTTTCTTGTATAATAGTTCTTGTTTCGATTAATGGTAAATAAATTAATCGACTCCAACCTTTCTCCTCAGACGATCGTTCTATTCCGAAACCCAAAGGATTTGTGCGTCTCATACTACCACTTCTACCGCGCCAGTTCCTCATTCGGTGACTTCCGCGGAACCTGGGAAGACTTCTTCTACATGTTTCTAGACGGACACGGTAAGCTTGTGTATGGGAATTTAGAAAGTCATTCTTCTATGAAAATAGGTAACCTTTAGGAACGTTATTTAAATGTATGTTAATGTTGTTGTTGTTGCTGCTGTTATGATCTTTAAATCTGTTTATGGGTGAGCAAAGCGGAACGCTTTGCAAATTAAGATTCAAGTATTTTAAATACAAAACAATGTTGAAATACAAAATGACATAACGAAGTATTAACGTTTGAATTACGCCCCGTTCCATTATGCACAGTTGACCACGGGTCCTGGTTCGACTACACGCGCAGTTGGTGGGCACGGCGGCAGGACCCACGTGTATGCATCCTCTACTTCGAGGACATGAAGAGTGACCTCCGACGGGAGATTGACCGCCTTTGCGACTTCCTGGAGAAACCACTTCAAGGTATGGCGTCACTCTCACTTTATTTTGTTATAAATATGCTAGTATATATTTTTACAGAAAATCTAATGTTATCGTTAGTTAGTGACATACTTCAACATCAACTTTGTTATTGATATTCAGTAATGTAGTTTAAACAAGTCAGATATAGATAGTGGTTATACCATATTTCTATACGGTTCATCGGCTGAATTCTGTTGTTGTTTTTGTAAGATATAATTAATCGATAGAGCCTAATTATGTATGGTGCAAATACTGAATATGTGTTATTTTGTCAGATGCTTATTTTTTCTACATTTTGTGTATGGTTATTATAATAAATTAATGTTTTTTTGTGATCTGAATCACTTACTGTCTCTAGAATATTTTTTCCTTATAATTTACTTTTCACTATGTTAATGATGGTCTGTATCCTTCCAGAGGGCGTGCGGGACGCGATTACCGGTCACTGCCTGTTCGACAGCATGCGATCCAACCCGATGACGAACCATCTCGATGTGTACTCCATAAACGCGGAGGTGTCGCCCTTGTTAAGAAAAGGTAAGGTATTTCTGCGTTTGTCTTCCCTCACACATATTCACACTGGTCCTACATATTCTGCTGAGAAATATTCTGACTGAGTTTTTGGAACAGTTGATAACACTGGTGAATATGCTAAAGTAATAAAAAAAAGTTGTGTCATACTACTTAACCTAGTGACCTATTTTAACCAGGGTTGACCCACATTGGTATTAATACTATGCTGATACATATTTTGACCAAGTTTTATAAAGGTCGGACTGAGTTACTGGAACAGTTGATAGCATTGATGAATCTATTAAAGAAATAAAAATCTTTTAACACAAAATTGTGTCATAACACTTGACCTAGTGACCCTATGTTTATCAGAGATTACCCAAATTCACATTTGTCTTAAATATGCTGATTCATATTCTGACCAAGTTTCATAAAGAGCAGATACAAACTGATGAATTTACGGAATAATAACTTTAAAGCAAACTAATTAACTACACAAGTCCTTAAGGTTTTTCGTCAATTAATACTCCGGAATATATCGATGACAATTCTTGCTGTTCTAACTGTAAAAGAAAGGTAGTGATTTCTGTGCTGGTTTGTGCCAGAATGAGGATCTAACTAATAAGGAAAAGTAACGAATTGTGTCCTGGTTTTTTTGTCATAATGAGAATGTGACTAATAAGGACATGTAGCAAATATTGTTCTAGAGTGAAACTATACCTTTTGAGGTCAGGTAATGAATTGTTGTTTTTGATACGTTTTACTTTTTGTCTGCAAACACATATTTGTTGAAGATGTTTATTGTTTTCGTTACAGGTGAAGTTGGAGACTGGAAGAACCTTTTCACGGTTACACAGAGCGAACTGTTCGATAAATTCTACAAGGATGAACTAGGAGACTTAAATATTCCTTTCAAATTCACACTAGATTGATGCCAAGCTGGAACTTGATACTAGTGTAGGTGTTGTCAGAGTAGCTTTGGTGATTTAAGCTACCTATGATGGTTAAATGACTAAGTACATGAGAAAGGGGTTTGGAGGTGTCTTGTTGTTGTTTCTAAATTTCATGGTCTTCTTTGACATATTGATTTGTAAAATGAGTTTGTATTTAAAAGCAGAGACCTCTGAATTATAGTATGAATCTCGATTATTTATGCCAAGCCTTTATATTTTGTCGAGAAAAACATTAACAGACTCAAACAACATAGAGTTGACGTGACAGAAAATGGATGAGACCGTAATCAATTATGGTTGAAAGAAAAGTGGGAAGAAACGAATAATCGCATATCTATTTCCACCGCAGTAAAAGAATTATCGTGTTTTCATCACATGTTGCATAAACAACTATGACGAGAGTTATTAATATTTTAACAATTATTTTATGTATAACCTCTGTAATTTATTCAATTTTATGTCGCGTGATGTAAATGCACATTTTTTTATTAAAGCTTTGCTCAGTGTTAAATAGTAGTAAAGAAGCTTTCATTAAATGTTTTGTTATATTTCAACTCTCTATGTACCGTCTACAGTTATATCGTACATGTCATTTTTAACATGAACAATAAACATAAACCATGATGACGTCGTACACAAAACATTGTACATACATATATGTACACGTATCCGCACTTGTGTGCTAAATCGAAGCTGGTACTACCTTAATCATCTGAGAGAATATATATTTAAATATAGCCTGAGAATTACCTAATCACTAGTGTTAAACTAGGATGTTATGTTGTGATAACATAACCTATAAAATTACATCTTCAGAAAAACAATTATCGAGAGCCGATGCCAAGAATATTCATAACGTATTATTTCAACGAATATTAATATTGCAGTTTTTCTCATATATTGCAATGGGAATTAGAACTCGTGTTTTACAACGATATTCGAAAAAGACCAGCCTTAAATGAATATGGATACATCTTTCGGCTGATTTCCCAAACTGCTTTTTAGTTACCCCCACACGAACCAGTTAAACCCAATTTTCTTCGAGAAAATGCAGAATACTATGCCTTATTGCTTTGGCAATTTTGATTATTAAAACAGGTCTTACACGCCTGGTGGACGATACATGCTAGTGTATCTGAGACCCCCCTGGTGGACAATACATGCTTGGGTATCTGAGACACGCCTTGTGGAAAATACGTGCTTGATTTACCATTATAGTGATTATGTGTTTATTCTATAGTTGCGTGATTAGTTGATTTACAATTGTAAGTGATGTTATGGGTGTATGCTCAAAATGTTAAAAATATCTTGAGCACCGAGCACACTGAACTTGTTTATGTTCATTAGCCACATTTAACAAACGGTTAATAAGATACCTGAAATTCAGTTTGTATGGAACGAAATTCATTTGAAATACCCAACTTTAAACTGATATTTAACAAAATGAAAACATCTTGAAACGTTTTTTCAAGTAAAATAATTCAATCTATAATATATATGTTATTACATGATACCTTAAAACATTGTACAAGTCATCGGTGATAATATCGATTACATACATCATGAAATTAAAATTACACACGGAGCGGCGAAATAATAAGCATGGAATGTATTGGATTTAATTTTAACCGCGTATTATGTTGTTCAAAGTGCATTTGTGATATTTAAACATGGTTGATCAAGCACGGTGTAATAATCATTATGCGCTAACCGTCTTTATTTCATCTTAATTGAATAATGGCTGTCTTCCAATTTAAAGCAAAAATGATATAAACACTGAACAAAGCGCACTCACTCATAAACCAGCCGTTAGTTTAATTGAGCCTTATTTTCAATACCCTGTTCAATGTTAGCTTTTTTCAAAACAAAGCTAATTTGTGATGAAACTTTTTATCTGGGAACGGATGATTGTATTAAAATTTGCATTTTAAGTTGAAATCGTGGCATTAATTATTATTTATAAATACTGGGTCCGAGCATGCATATATAAAACACGAAACCACGACAATTAACTTGTTTATATACATTTTCTTGCAGTTTCAGGCAAGTTGTAAACCAAAAACCTTTGGGTGAGGTTTGTGCACATAAATTGGTTTAAATCCCCAGTAAATTTACATTTTACTGACCGTTCCAAGGTGGTACCTAACAATTCTTGATAAACATACCAATTAGTTTTATATATATAGTATTTATGCATTGTGCTGTTCGAAGAGTTTTGTGCTGTTCTATGTTTCTTGTTTGTGATTTTGTGTTCTATGTCTTTGGCGTTTGCCCATTGCCACTAAACCGGGTTTATGTTTAAACTTTTTGCTACTGAGCATGTTTCTGTAGCTTTTCGCATAAATATTGTGAAACGGTTTAACAGCGCGCGTTACTAAAATTGTTTTTAAACCATTATATACTTGTCATAAAGTTTACGCGCTATAAGTTCACTTCTTATAAATGTTCACTTCTTATAATCCAACTTATTATCTACAAAACTTATCATAAACATATTTCGTCACACTCTAAATAGATATTTTACTCATTTACCGTTTTTGTTTCTACTATCACTGTGTTTGCAAAATCATTTGTAAACTGGTAGTTTCCTTTCTTTATTGTGTATCTTCTATAATAAACGTTGTCTTTTACAGGCGGTTTTGCGACCCCACAACCTTAAGAAATGTGTTCAAAATCAATTCATGACATTCAACAACCTCAGTAAAATAAATGACTGCTCAGAACACTAGGCATAGGGGTCCAGAATATGCTTTAAAACAGCTCCATAATGAATGCGCATAATACAACAAACGAGACCGTGCTGCAGCCTACGGGGAAATACACTTTGTCCAATTAATGATCCAAGGAACGCATTCGACCCCAGGAATTATGACAAATTTTCTAGGTGCAGCAAATAGATAACAATGTTTGCAGTGTGTATTCATTCTCTGCATGTTCACACTTCCCCCCACTTGCGCGTATGCAAAAGGTGGTACAATACATTAGCACAATAATTATATAAGTCGTGAAGACGTTGTCCCAAATTCATGTCCAATTACATGACAAAATTTACATTATTCAGAACACAGTTATGTGATTTTCAGATGCCTATCATGTATAAAGATATTATCTGAAGGGATAGAATATTTTGCAAATATACCGAAAATAATATAACAACCAAGTTTAAGCAACTTTTGCTTTAGTGAATTAAAAACTAAGCAATTTCACGTCTTACTATATTTGTAATTCATAACAAACATATAAAGCTGTGAATGTGATATTTATACAAGATGTTCTTTTACACAGTTATTTGTTATAAGCATTCAATACTCTTTAAAAATATACCATTAGTATTCGGAGTTAATATGTTAAAATTATGGCATATGTTTCCATAAAATGACAAGCATGAATTTGCATCAGATTCCTCAAATAAAAGTTTTATTTCACAATCAATAAGAAGTGCAAATTGAATGTAACGTTTTGGCAATGTGAAAAACTATCATCATAGACAACATCTTAAATTAAATTCATTTAAAATGTCGTGGTTTATTAAATAATTTCATAGTTTGGTTTTGTGTTTTTAATGCCACACACACAACCCGAGTAAAATATCACCTTAAGCAGTGCTCATAACACATTTGCAAATTCTTTGTTTTTACGTAGACAGAAAAAAAATCATCTTCTGACAGGCTTTTAGCTTAAATCAAGACAAGGGGTGTTAAAAGGCACTTAGTGCTTTGATGTTATTGTATATTACAACCTTTTGGAGTTCATATGAACTAGCCGTCTGAGACATTACCAGCCTTTCCGTGTTGTCGAATCACCTTTCACAGACACTAATGTATGGTCCCACAGTAAACTACCATGAACGCCCAAACACATTAAATGTTTTTGGTTTTGTCAAAGAACGATATTCGGCGGCATATCCATCATTTGTAAATGAAAAGTGTTCTACAAAGTTAATTCAATTCGCAGTTTTTGAATTATTTGTTTACGTAGCCTATTTTAGCATCGATTCCTTTTGAAAAGTAGTATATGGTTTAAATGGTCATTGACATTCGGTTCTACGGGGCCGATATAGATTAACTTAAGCGCGGAAAAGAATCTTCTTAGTGAATATCACTCAGAAGTTTTCTTTCCGCGCCTAAGTCAAACTCAGTTTGAATACATTCATTTAGACTTATGAACAATGTTTGTCATTGCTTATTTTCCTTTGGTTTAACTTTGTTCGATAAACCACAACAAGGTGATCGCTACTATTCCACATTCGTTACCATGGTAGATCGTATTCCAAAATCACTTTACTCGTAAAAACTGAGTGAAATCTATAAATAAATGAATGAACAATTATTCTAGCCGGGTAAGAAACTTTTTGATTGTTATGACTAAAGCTATTTATGGTTATAGCATCACCAAAACGTGTTGGAGAAAGCAAAGTAATGCAATCTCTCAATGTCTCGTAAGGGATCTACACGAAATCGTAGGATAATAATACTGACATCTCAATTTGCTATCAGGATATTAGCGTTTGTGAGTCACGAATTGTCAAATAAAAGATAAATTCCACTCAATTAACGTTTTGAGCGTTTATGCTGAATCTTGGAAAACGGCTTTGGAAAAATCAGCAAGTGCATTGTCATTTCCCTGGAAATTAACAACGGATGAAACGACAGTGACGGTTTGTGGGGTTATTTGTTAAGCAAACGCAACAACAGTAGAGCCAGAGGACGCGAGAAACTAAGGGTTGAACTGACCTCTTTCTTCTGGACGATGGTCGGTGATCTACAATATTAACTTGTTAAATGGTCTTTATTTTATATTTGGTTGAATTGTCAGATGCTTTAAATTTACCAAATGTCAATTCCAAATTCCGACTTAGGTCTTTATCATTGTCATATAATTTTCTTCTAATTTTCCTTCCATCATAAAATCACAATCTTTACCAAAATCAATCAGAATATCATTCTGGCCCCAATATCATGAAAATACTTAAGTCAAATCTCAACCTCAATCTCAACTCATTTTACCACATAAAAGCAAAATATTATTCAAAATCTTGCATGTTCTTATACTTTTTGAAAGCTTATTGTCTCATAGAATGTGTTTTTGAAAGATTTTGTCTATATTTCAAAGAAAACTTATTCTAGAGCAAATAATATAATTGAGTTATTGTTAATAGGCAATGAATTGTACTCAAGTACATTTTTGGCTGCAGAATATTTTTCCTTTGGAATCTTGAAAAAAGGTTTTAATCAACATATTCAATGAAAGCATGTTGTTTAAAAATATGTAAAAACATATTATTTTCAATCAATGTTGATGTTATATGGTAAAATGAGTTGAGATTGAGTTCGAGATATGACTTAAGTATATTTTTTTTATATTAGGGCCTGGTTTACCGCAGCTTTCAGTTTTGCAGGTTGCCAATAACGTTCACTTCGATTTCATCAAACGTACGTTTTGTAGTAAATATGCCCCGCCCATTGTTGCACCCAAAGTCAGGGAGAGAGAGAGAGAGATTTTTCAGAGATTTAGCGTTTCAACACCATTTCAGCTCGCGTTATTAAAACCGATTTTAAGCAATTTTAAGCAACTTTTCATAAAGTTTACTCGATAAAAATTGAAAAATGAATTTATTTACGAGACCGTTAGCCAGCCAACGGGGAAATAATGTTTGTCTAATTTACCATGCATTTTATTCTCTGCGTGTTCACATTTCCCTAGCCTCCGCGTCCGCAAACGGTTGTGCAGTACATTGATACAATTATCTTAGTCATGTAGATGTTTTCCCAAATATATGTCCAATTTCATGACATGACTGAAATAATTTAGAAAACAGCAAGATGACTCTCAGATGCCTGTTTAACCATCATGTATAATACTGGACGTCATATTTTACAAATATACCGAAAAAAACTAGAACAGACAAGTTTAAGCAAGTTTGGCTTCATTGATTTAAAAATAAGCCAATTACCGTCGCCAAACGGTTGGGAAAATATAAAATATAAAGCTGCAAATACCATTATTTTATATCTAAACAACACGTTATGTTACATAGATTTTTGTTATAAGTGTGCAATACTCTTTTAAAGTATACCATTAGTATTTGAAATTCAAATGAAAACATTATCGTCATTGCTTCGATAACATGAAAAGCGTTTATTTGCATCGCATACCTTCAAAAAAAATCACAAACTAAAATAAGTGCAAATTCGTAACAGAATGTTACGTAGTGGTAATGTGAAAAACAATCATCAGGGACAACATCTCAAATTTAATACATTTTAAATGACGTGGTGTATTGTGTAATTCAATTGTTTGGTTTTGTGTTTTAAGTGTCAAACACACTTACAGAGAAACTTCAAACACTGCCCATAATGCATTGGCATTTGTTTAGTATTTGCGTTTACAGAAAATAACATTCCTCTAACAGGCTTTTAGCGATTATCATATGGAGCCGTTAAAAGGCTTTTAGTGCTTTGAAATAACCTTTTCCAATTCATTCCTGGATATTAATTAGCCGTCTGATAAATTGCCAGCCTTTCCGTGTTGTTTTTTTAATATATCGTATCTCAATTCTCCGACACTAATGTATGATCCCACTGTGGACATAATTATTGACAAACGTGAACGCCAAAACAGATTAAATCTATTTGGTTTTGTCCAAGAATAATATCCGACGGCATATTGCAAAACAATGACCAGACGTTTCCGTAATCCGTTTATTGAGAAGTGTTTTACGTTGCCTATTTTAGCAGCGACTTCTTTTGAAAAGGTGTCTATGGTTTGAATGAGCATTGAGTATCTGTCCTACGGGGTTCATACTCACTAAGTAATCATTTGCCCTCGCCTAAATCAATCTCATCCTTCGGTCGTTAGTGAATATGAGCCCGGTAGTTCATTGATCGAAGAAGACGTTAGCTAAAAACGGTTTGGACATGATCATTTAATACCCGTCATTTTCGGAGATTGCGGAGATTGGTTATTAAATAAACGAACAGTGTTATTCATTGTTTAAAACAATATTGCTTACATTAGGTTGACAAGCCATCACCAGGAGACCGCTGCAATTCCACATTCGTGACCATGATGGATCGTTTTCCAAAATCACTTCACTACAGAAATTTGATTGAAAAGCTATAAATAAATGATAAAACAATTATTCCTAACACGTAAGGCATTGTTATGACTAACACTTTATGGTTATAGTATCATCTGAACGTGTTGGAAAAAGCAAAGTAATGCATCGCCGATCTCGTAATGTCCCATATAAAAGTCTGCACGAAATCGTAGAAAGATATTGTACAGACAAAATATAGGAACAGATAAAACTGACATCTTATCATTTGCTTTTAAGTTTAGAAGATCTGGATCAAAATTGTTTTTGTTTTCTCTTCTTCCCTTGCATTCACGACACACTATTCATTCGTTCATCTTCTCGCACAAGCGACGCGGCATCCTCTTTCGCAAAGATCGTATTTGCTTTCAAAAAGTCGAATGACTCATTGGATCGATCAAGACACTTTCTTTATTTGCTGAGTCGGGACATTTCTTACGGTTTCTTTTAGCAACGATTTCTTATATTTTTCAAGCCAAATAACCCATCAGATCGTGCTCGTGACTCTCATACATTTTACGGGATTTTTTTTTTAAGATTTATATTCGACTTTTTGTATATTATTGGATTATGGTATACAACAGGGCTGTTCATAATGGGTCGAGATCGAAGAACTCCATCTCAAACAACTTTCGTTGTTTTTAACGGTGGGTAATCGAACAGCTTCAGTTACCTAAATCTAAAAATCAATGAATGCGCAGAAAAAGCTTCCTTGTTCATTGGCTTTATTTTTATATTTTCAATGACAAGTTTATTATAGCATCGTATGAAAACAATATAACAGCTTCAATCATACAAGTAGGGTTTTGAAAAAAAAAATAATAACAGGAATACATCACATTTAACGTAGTCATTATATCTCGCGATAATGCTCGAAATAAGCCAAATATGACGCCACAAACCACGTGTATGTCCACACTAAGTAATGCTCTATATTAGCGGTTGTGGGTCATATTAGAGATAAATTTCAGTCAAAATACTTTTTGGGCGCTATATTGAAAAAGCAATTGGTTAATGAGCGATGTTTGAATACGGTGTTGGAAGAATCAGCAAGTGCATTGCAATTTCATTGGATATTACCATCGGATGAAACGACAATTACGCTGGGTGGGGTAATTGATAAGAAGTTGACACGTTCCCGGAAATGGAGCCAAAGGACAGTGTTGAGCTGAGCCCTTTCTTCTGTACGTTGCTGGGTGCCCTAAAATATGCTCGTGTTTGATTCCTTGATGCCATGTGTTGTTATATTTTCAAGTGCATTAAATTAACCAAATGTCAAATCCAAATTCCGAAATAAGTCTTCATAATTATTTTTCTTCTAATGTTCCGTCCATCATGAAATCAAAACTCCACATTAAAAACAAAAATTGTCAAAAACAAATACATAAACCCTGTTTAGAGGCAGAATGTAAGGGCCTAAACGACACTGCACGAGCTTGCACGAGATTGCACGAGATTCACCAGCGTAAAATCACTACAAACACACACTCATCGAATAAGCATAAACGATAAATGATGGAATTACCTTGGAACGGTCAGTGAAACTCGAGTTCAGTTTAACACAAAAGGGCTGGGTATTGAAAGTACTTTTTATGTCCATACCCTCACCTTGTCCATACATGTATCAATAGTTTCAAAGCTAAACATATAAGCCTTCAAAATAGTTATGTCATTTTTATAGAAAATATTGTCAAATAAACAAAATCGTCTCGTTTCTTTAACAACATGTTCATAACGAATGTTCATTATTTCATTGTAAATGACATCAGAAGTCATCGACGATCAGACATAATTCAATGTACGAATATTCATGAAAAATACTCTTGAACTCGGAAAAATAACCAAGAGGAAATCACTCAAGCATATTATATCCTAATGACGAAAACGTTTGTACCATTTAAGGTTTATCCTACGGAAAGGACTTATGAAATTCAATTTTCAATAAACCTTTAAGAAACCGAGTTCTGTTATTCCACACTGATCATTGTATATTTACTACAGCACCATTACGCTGGGGACAGTCGCTCGTGTTTACTTAACGAGTTTAACGGATGAAGTTCTTAAAGGCACCATTATGACGACATAAAATGTATGTTAACACATTATCTTAATCTAACAAAAAAGACAAACATCAAATGGCAAAGTGCGTGGCTACACGCTCCATTTCAATCACGTCATCAATTTCAATTCAGTTGGAGAAATGGTGTCTGGAAAGGCCAAATAGGCAGATATTCTATGTTTAATTCTTTTATATGAATATTTATGAAAATAATCTACAGAAACAAGCTCAGTAGCAAAAAGTTTAAACATAAGCCTGGTTAAGTGGCACGCCAAAGACATATAACATAAAATCACAAACAAGAAACACAGAAGAACAGCACAAAACTCCACAAACAGCACAGTGCATACATACTATATATATATATATATATAAATAGGTATGTTTATCAAGAATTGTTAGGTTCCGCCTTGGAACGGTCAGTACAAACCAGTTTAATCAAATGTGATGAAAAAGTGCTCAGTAAAAGACTTAAAGATTGGTTCCGCCAAACGTTTTATTAAAGATCATTGTCAAACTACCCTCTGTTATATTGTTGATATATTGATGTTTATGTTGTTCTTAGCAAGATGTTGATTACATAAAAAAGACTATATCAGTACAAAAACTTGTCTAAATAAGAGACTGCTGTTTTTAATATTGTTTATGTATAATATATTTAGTTTGTATTGTGTGTTGTTCTTATTATTAAAAGAATTAAACTCCGGTTATTGCCAGTTTGATCATCATGTTGGTCATACAATCGCATCACTAAATAGACATAGAGGTGCGAATATTCCGGCCCAGTCGTTCTAGTATTACACAACGTTAGACGCAAGATTTAAACTTTAATATAACTCATATAATATGGCTTCTTATCGACTTTGCACCTATATCAAAGTCCCATCAGATAAAACCGTCGCAGTACGATTGGCGAGCAACACGATTAACACTTTGCGATTTATCCGAAAGTATCAGGGACAATGCTGTGACAGTCAATAAAACTGGACTATCTGTTTCAAATGGTTGGCATATACACGCGGTACTAGATTGTCATACAGGTGATGTTATTTCGGCCCAATAGTTGTATTATTTTGCATTTAAAGTTGACAATTTCAAAGTCAGCAAGTTATCACTAATGAAAGTCATATAAGCTTTCAATAAAGGTTTGTGTAAAACATAATAGTACCATAATATTTGCAATACGGCTGCCAAAGCTTGCATTTGGGAAAGGAGAACCTTTTCAGTTTAGGTAAGTCCCTTTAAAGCTCTCTTTGGCATCACGACAAACAATCTGGAAGCCTTGACGTGGTTTATTATCATTCCCACAAAAGCTTCTAACCTTTACAAACTCATTGGTAATTTCCCTATCGATATGCAACGTACATACTCATTTACGTGTTTATATAAAACCAATAATCTCCTTTCTGAGAATAGGGTATTGAAAACATCCGAATAGACTGTATCTTAAATATCGATGCTTGGTTTATGAAGCGTTCTGACATGGAGTTGCTGCGATTGAAATTTTATTATTAAATGAAACGTTAGAAATTACAAAACTAATCTAAGAGAATTCTGAACGTGTGAAATATATTTCAAACAAAAAAAACGAAATGTCGGATAATGAGGATGAAAAATCTGAAGTCATAGAAAAACGGCACGAACATGTTTTACCAGGTTAGATTTTATTATTTATTGTTATTAAACCATAAAAGCGAATACAAAGTCATAGCAAATAGATAATGTGCAACGCGATTTGTATTTTTTACAAAATTTGGAAATTGATATAAATCGAGTGAATAAAGAACCCAAAGAGACTATTGCATACTTTCACGAAAACCCTGTAACATTATTTATACTATAAACCCTTTCATAGCAATATAACTTGAAGAACATATTTGAGTATCGAATTCTTTAAAAAGACTGGAGAAGAATATTTTTTCTGTCTTAATAATTGTGATGGTTACTGCCCGCAAAATGTTTAACCAAGAACGGAAACGCATCTGCAATGTTTAAGTTTTTTATCAGAATAAAAAGTTACTTTGCTTTTCACTTTGCGAGCATGTTCATGATGATGATGATTATTATTATTATTATTATTATTATTATTATTATTATTATTATTATTATTATTATTATAATTATTTTTACTATTATTATTATTATTATTAGTAGTAGTAGTAGTAGTAGTAGTAGTAGTAGTAGTAGTAGTAGTAGTAGTAGTAGTAGTAGTAGTAGTAGTAGTAGTAGTAGTAGAAGTAGTAAATATATAATGTGCAACTCAATTTGTCTTTAGGAACTAAAGTTGGAAATTTATATGAATCTAGTGAATAAACAACACATCGAGACTATTGAATAGTTTTACGAAAACGCCGGAATAGTATTTCTATTACAAATCCATTCATAGCATTCTAACTTGAAGAAAGTATCTGAGTTTCAAATTCTTTAAAAAGGATAAAGCAGACAATTTTCTTTCTTAATAATTTCGATGATTACTGCTCGCAAATATGTTTTACCAAAAACGGAAACGCTTCTGCAATGATTTAAGTTTTTAATCACAATAAAAATATTTTACTTTTCATTTTGCGAGCATGTTCATTTTTATTAGTATTAGTTGTAGTAAAAACGATTTCTTAAAAGAAAAATTAACACGAAAAGCGGTTTAACTGATCCTTTGAATAAAAGAAACCAATACAATCTATAAAAATGTATTTTTATTTATTTGCACTGACCAGGGGAGCATGTATATGAAGGGGTCTTGTTCTTCGGTTACACACCACCAGATATTCTCGACGCTGTAAAGGACTTTGAAGTGAGGGACTCTGATATCTTCCTGTCAACCTACCCGAAAGCTGGTATGAAATTAATATAAACTTATTCTCATTGCTGTTAGCTCAGTTGTAATGTTCATTAAACATTCCCAAAATTTCCAAAATTAGTAATAGCAACTATTCATGTATTCAGACACTGATATATTATTAACAAACTCGATGGTCAAGGAATATCTGTATGTGCATGACATATGGGAATAAGGCTGTCCAATAAGTAATAACCTTCATTACCCGACGTCATCGATGAAGCTTTGATTTCAATCAAATCAGATTTAAACATTATCACCACTGAAACATGACGTCTATGCTTGCCTAAATACTCTCTCGCATTAATTCCCTACTTTCAGGCGCATATGTCTTATTTGCAATATGAGATCCGGAATTTGGCTAACAGCGAACTTTCCTTTAAATGGGCTTTGAACTGGCTTGAGCTAAAATCAATCCCTTGTGCTTATGTTTCTAAAGATCTCCAATCGGATAATTTATTATCTTTCAAGACATCAAAACTCTATTTTCTTTGAAAATTTCATCAGATTGATTTAGAGGAATGATGATCGTCAAATTATCAGAATGAAAATAAGAAGAATTTAACGAGCCAGATTTCTCTTCATTTATATTCATAATGCCAACAGCTACGCAAGCAAATATTAGTGTAACATATCTAAGCACCTAGCCATAAAACGACACACTGCTGAAATTAAACAAGTAATTGTGGAATTGTGCACATATATTAGACGTTAATTGAAGCACAAATGTTAGGGGGAAAATTGCGTGATAACGATGGCTATGATAAGTTACAATATGGTGCAATATCGTGGCCATGTGTTGCTTATTTGTCGATAAAAATCAATACAGAAACGTAATACCATATTCATGAATATGGAATGCGCTGAATACAAATGCAATTGAATACAACAATTCTTTGTGAATGCAATATGATAAAGCGAGTTGCAACTTTATTTACAATTATGGTATGTGTTTCAATTCAAACAGAAATAATGATACAAAATTTGATAAAACATAAATGGCTTTTAGAGCACATAGAAAAATCGACACAATAACAGGGACATATTTATGAGAAAACCAATAGTCAATTTACTTGTTGTTCCAGATTGTTTTCTCCTTGGACTTGCGTTTCCACTGTGTTACTTATTATTGATAGTATAATACTTATGTTTCCCCTGTTTATTGCCCTAGCTAATTGCAATTTAGGACTGTGTTCTGTGGAGAATAGCTTTTTTATATTTGACTGACGAATATGCATTGATTAGAGATCAGATCGATGGCATAAATGGTTTATAAAAATTAAGACTCAAAATCAACCTGTAATATCCAAGATTGAGGTGGGGGACCAATAGGACGTTGACATCGTGAGGTTTTGTAAACAAAAACTGGTTACAAACCCAGGTGAACTTCTGATTCACTGACCATTTCAAGGTGCTTGCCAAATCATTTATTGATAAATCTATTCTAATTAATGTTGTGTTTGTTTGTATATTTAGTGTCTGTCGTTCAGTGTCTTTTTACAATAACCATGTGTCTTTAAACAGGATTTTGGCCGTATAATATCATTTAAAAGCAATCCTGTTATAGTATTTAGAGTTATCAAACCTGGTTGGCAATCTTTTCACCGTCAATAATTATAGAAATAAATTTGGCGTCTTCAGACTGCTATGGCTCATAACTATCATGAATATATACATAACAATAACCTACAGGGGAAATTTACAGATTTATGACAGAAATAATACTCAATATGTTGTTTTATGTTATTTTCACCAACGACCATCTTACTGCAGACTTATGGGCTATTTTATTTTCGAATGTCTAGTTAATGTCAATCAGGATAAACTTTGGATGTAAATGTGATTCTCTAGGTGGCAGAGTGTACAAGTTAGAGCAGAGCTCTGTCTACCATTTGGTTGACTCATTTGCACAATGATGCATTTTTCCACCTTTTCAAATATTTATAAATAGCAGATATTTCAATATATTTTTTCCTGTCGACTTTGTGAAATAACACTAGAGATACAATATCTTATATTGTAAATTGTGACAAAGTCCCTTTACATAGCGTAATTATTGCATAAACCGACTCCTTCGATGCTTAACAACTCAAAACACTCTGGACATGTCTTCTTCTTCTTCTGGACATGTCTTCATTTTACTGATCGTTCCAAGGCGGTACCGAACAATCCTTGATAAACACCCCTAGTTTGTTTTTTTTTAAAATAGTATATGTGTACTGAGTTGTTTGTGGAGTTTTGTGCTGTTGTTCCATGTGTCTGGTTTGTGATTGTTTGTTTATGTATTCTATGTCTTTGGCGTCTACACCGTGTCATTAAACGGGGTTTATGATTCACCAAGTTAATGTATACTTTGATAAGATAAGATTTACGGTTTTTCTTTGTTCGGGATTGTTTGGGATAAAAGTGAGGTTAATGCACACAAACTGGTTCAAACCCCCAGTAAATTTACATTTTACCGACCGTTCCAAGGCGGTACCTAAAAATACTTGATAAACACACCTAGTTTTTTTATATACAGTGTGTATGTACTGTGCTGCTATTGGAGTTTTGTGCCGTTCTTCCATGTTTCTTGTTTGTGATTTTATGTTATATGTCTTTGGTGTTTACCCAGTGCCATTAAACCGGGATTAGGTTTAAACCTTTTGCCACTGATCTTGTTTCTGTAGCTTTTCGCATAAATAGTCTAAGCTTTCCGTGAATGTGTTCTCTACAGTAAACCGTATTTTCAGGTTTATTAGATTAAGAAATGATGTGCATCGAACCTCCATTTAAGTGTGTGTTTTGCCGACTTAAGCTGAAAGTAAATCTCCAATACTTTTAAAGGCAGAAAATTAATTATCAGTCTAGATATCGTAGAGCCAATAGGTCCTTATAGCAAGTATTGGAAAGTATTATTTATGTTGGTGACCACATGCGCCACAATTTTAAGTATTTTTATTAAGACATAAAATATTATATACTCTTAATAAATAAGTTATACGCCAAATACAAATACATTTGTACTTACCAATCTCTGTGTTTGCAATCTGAAGGTTTATTCTGATGGATTTAAATCTGGACAAAAATAGATAATACATCTACAAAAACAATTGGTGAATGCGTCTTATATGGTCATAAATATCACAGTAATAAAGAAGCAATAGCCAACAGGGACAAATCAACGGCTGTTGTTTAAGATTGTTTCCTTCATCGATCGTCTCAGTTCTGACCGTTACGTCTTAATTTATGACTATTTTATTTCTGATTTTGCCATATCTATGGCATGTTTATAAGGCTCTGGGCACTTTGCGAGTATGAGTTCTGACTACAACTTGCTTAATTCTTTGTAATGCCGCTATTGGATAAATAGCTTCAAGGATCTTTTTCTTCCGATACAGCTTATCACACCCTCTGGGGTATAAAGTTAGGTCGTTGATGGCAGTTTATGCAATGAGCATGTTACAATGGGTGTCAATGCAGTTGGTATGCAAATTTCGAGCGTGAGGTTCCAGCTAGATCATACTAATGTCGCTAATGGAAGCTGTTGCAATGAGCATGCTTCTTGGGATATCAAAGCAGTTGGCCTACAAGTTTCGAGCGTATGGTTCCAGAATGATCATACTGACGCCGCTAGTAGAAATGTTTGGCAATGATAAACTAGAGTTTTCAAAGCAATAGGTGTTCAATCCCGTACCTAATAATGACTTTAACCTTTGGGTCCCTTTCCTGTTGTGGGTCCACTCGGTGATGTTGCTGGTTCTCATGTAGTCTATATTTTGACCATCTCAAGCTTTCTGATGCCGGCTTGATTTTGAGGATGTTAGGGGATAATTGAAATACCTAATAGTAATTCAAGTTCATATAATAGTGTATGTTAGTCCGAAAATACTTAGCTGATCACGAGTGTGACCGTGAATGGTGTATGAGATATGATTCAGGCGTCTGTTGCTGGTAATATGTTCGACCATTATGGTGATAGAATTCCACTTGCAAAAGTTTTGTTTTTCTTTTCTAAATTGTAAACCTGGACATCTCAATTGGTTTTAATCGTTGTTTATATAGAACATGCTCGGATAATTGTTGCTAAAGAAACATATTTGGTTACATCATTAACCTCAATGATTATTTATAAGCAGGTGGTCATTTTCGCTGCTGACTAAGTCGAACACAGGTCGCTTTTCTTTCAAGACATTGGGAATAGCGCATCAGTGAATGGACGCTTGAAAGAAACTAGAGAATATCGGAGCTGGTTAGTCTGAAAGCTCTGTAAGCAATTTGACCTGGTATCTCGTCTTGACCTGTGGCCTTATCATGGCTTATGTGATTTCACTTTAATTAGAAGATCGTTCGCCCTCGTTGGTGATTCTGCTTTTATCAAAGGAAGAGTTTAGGCTAGGACCAACGTTAAGTAAAATACTTAAGTTTTCTTGATAAATGAGGCAGGCGTTTTGACTGAGTGAGGCCGGTATTTATTATTATTTGTTTTGAGAAAGAGTCTACTTCATAGATCATTTATCCCTCGCCCTATTAAGATATACAACTATCGTGTGGTCAGTTCTTAATAACAAATAAAGTAAAATGATTTTCAGATATTAATCATTGGTTTACAGGTACAACATGGCTACAGGAACTTACGTGGTTGATAATGAATGATGGGAACTTTGACGAAGCAATCCAAAAACCTGTTTACTTCCGGTCACCATTTTTAGAATTCAAGGATGAAATTTTAAACGAGGTTGGGCTGGATCTAGCTAATCCAATGCCGTCACCAAGAGTTATAAAGTCGCATCTTCCAGTGAAACTTATGCCCAGGCAGATAAAAACAAAAGACTGCAAGGTATGTTACTCTGAATATAATAAGCATCATAGCAATTTGTAGTTATATTGATGCATGTAAATGATACGAAATCCATAAATAAACATATTTCGAACAAGAAAAGGGAACTCGATTGTCATTTAGTTCTTCATGTAATGCTAGTATATACATACGGTCATATTGAGGTAGTTGTGAGCATAAGGAGTCTTTTGTCATTATTATAATCCGCACAAGATCTTGTTGTTCTTTAACCAGTGTTGTTACTTCTGACAATCCGTTTGACCACTCGATTACCTATTTTCTTTATAATAGTTGTCGTTCCGATAAGGGCAAGCATATTAGAACAATTTAACCTTTCTCCTCAGACAGTCGTACTATTCCGGAACCCAAAGGATTTATGCGTCTCATACTACCACTTCTATCGCGCCAGTTCTTCCTTCGGTGACTTCCGCGGAACCTGGGAAGACTTCTTCTACATGTTTCTAGACGGACACGGTACGCTTGTGTATGGTAGTTTGGAATTTCCTCTCTATGTAAACAGGCTACTTTTAGAATTGCTATTAAAATGTATGTAAGTGTCGTTTTTGGTGAGCAAATTAAAGGAATGCTTTAAAATAAAGATTCAAGCATTTTTAATACAGAACAATCGTGAAATATACAAAAGTATTAAGAAGTGTTCGAATAATGCCCCGTTTCGCTATGCACAGTTGACCACGGGTCCTGGTTCGATTTCACGCGCAGCTGGTGGGCGAGGCGAGAAGACCCGCGTGTCTGCATCCTCTACTTCGAGGACATGAAGAGTGACCTCCGACGAGAGATCGACCGCCTTTGTGACTTCCTGGAGAAACCACTTCAAGGTATTGCGTCACTCTCACTTCATTTTGACATAAATATGCTAGCATATTTGTTTACAGAAAATCCAATGTTATTATTAGTTAGTGACTAGTCCCGACGGGAGATCGACCGCCTTTGTGATTTCCTAGAGAAACCACTTCAAGGTTCGACGTCACTTCAATTTGTCATAGGAATGCTAGCATATGATTTATAATGTTTTAGAAAATCTAATGCTGTTATAAAGGGACATTATTAAACAACAAGAGGGTAATTACTATTCAATCAATCAGTTTATACAAGTCAGATATAGATTGTGGTTATATGATATTTCTATACGGTGTACCTACTGGCTGTAATCTGTTTTTGTAGGGCATATGGGATGGATATAGCCTTTTTTGTAAGGTGAAAATACTGAATATGTGCTATTATATTAGATGCATCTTATTTCTACATTTTAAATATGGTATTTATGTAAGGTATTCATAACGGTTTTATGCTAGTCTTGAAAGGTGTACGTCATCCGAATAAATAAGTTTGTCTTGTATATATTTATTTCCTCAGAATAAGCTTTGTACTATGTATTGTATATACAATTAATATTGGTCTGTAACCTTCCAGAGGGCGTTCGAGACGCAATTACCGGCCACTGCCTGTTCGACAGCATGCGCTCCAACCCGATGACGAACCATCTCGATGTATACTCCATAAACGCGGAGGTGTCGCCCTTGTTAAGAAAAGGTAACGTTTTTCCGTGTTTTTCTTCCCTATTATTAGAATAAAAACAAGGGGTTTAACTGAAATACTATTAAACTTAGAAATTATTTCTTGATTAATGCGATTTTGCACCAGAATGTGTGCAAACAGAGGAAAAAGTGAATATTTCTGACCCATATCAACACTGGTCCTACCTAGTTTTGATCCGAAATCACTCATGTTCACACTGGTTCTATCTGGTTTTGACCCGAGATCACCCATATTCACACTGGTTCTTTTTGGTTTTGACCCGAGATCGGCGATATTTACACTGGTTCTACCTGGTTTTGACCCGAAATCACTCGTGTTCAAATTGGTTCTACCTGGTTTAAACCCGAGATCACCCATATTCACACTGGTCCTTCCTAGTTTTGACACAAAATCACTCATGTTCATACTGGTTTTGCCTGGTTTTGACCCGAGGTCACCCATGTTCACACTGGTTCTACCTGGTTTTGACCTGAGATCACCAATATTCTCACTGGTTCTACCTGGTTTTGACCCGAGATCACTCATATTCACACTGGTTCTACCTGGTTTTGACCTGAGATCACCAATATTCTCATTGGTTCTACCTGGTTTTGACCCGAGATCACTCATATTCACACTGGTTCTACCTTGTTTTGACCCGAGATCACCCATATTCACACTGGTTCTACCCGGTTTTGACCCGAGGTCAACCATATTCACACTAGTTCTACCTGGTTTAGACCCGAGATCTCCCATATTCACACTGGTTCTACCTGGTTTTGACCCGAGATCAGCCGTATTTACCCTGGTTTTCCCTGGTTTTGACCCGAGATCACCCATATTCACACTGGTTCTGCCTGGTTTTGAACCGAGATCACCCATATTCAAACTGGTGCTACCTGGTTTCGACCCGAGATCTCCCATATTCAAACTAGTTCTGCCTGGTTTCGACCCGAGATCTCCCATATTCACACCGGTTCTATCTGTTTTAGACCCGAGATAGCACATATTTTCTCTGGTTCTTCCTGCTTTTGACCCGAGATCACCCATATTCACGCTGGTTCTACCTGGTTTTGACCCGAGATCACCCATATTCACACTGGTTCTACCTGGTTTTGACCCGAGAACACCCATATTCATACTGGTTCTACCTGGTTTTGACCCGAGATCACCCATATTCACACTGGTTCTACCTGGTTTTGACCCGAGATCACGGAAATGTACCGTATTCTGTGTAGGTCTTTGCTTGAATGAGAATATAAATGTTAAGGAAAAGTATCGAAATTTGTTTTAGTCTTTTCTAGTATGAGAATATAACTGTTAAGGAAAGGTAGCGAATTTTGTCTTTGGTTTTGCTAGAATAAGAATCTATCTTTTAAGGAAAAGAAATGATTTGTGTCCTGGGTTTTGCTAGAATAAAAATCTAACAAATACGGAAAAGTAACGAATTTTGTCCCGAGTTTTGCTAGAATAAAAATCTAACAAATAAGGAAAAGTAACGGATATTTTGTCCTGAGTTTTGCTAGAATAAGAATCTAACTAATAAGGAAATGTAGCGAAATGTGTGTTGGTCTGTGTTAGAATGAGTACAAATATTCAGGAAAAGTATAGAATTTCGTTTTGGTATTTGCTAGAATAAAAATCTTACTAATAAGGAAAAGTAACGAATTTTGTCCTGGGTTTTGCTTAAAAAAGAATAATTCTAATAACGAAAAAACTAATTTTGTTCTAGAATAATGTTGTTGATATGTTTTTCTGTCTTTTCTGGATTGTCAAGAGAACACCATACTGCAATAGAATTATAGCCATGCTCAAGGGGTAAATATATTGAAGCGGGTCTTTTAAGGTGAATCGGTCGGGACGACGCAAACAAAAATTTGTTAAAGACGTATAATTGTTTCATTACAGGTGAGGTTGGAGACTGGAAAAACCTCTTCACGGTGACACAGAGCGAACTGTTCGACAAATTCTACAAGGATGAACTAGGAAACTTAAATATCCCTTTCAAATTCACCCTAGATTGATGCCCAGCTGCCACTTGATACAAATATAAGTGACGTCAAACTAACTTTGGCGTTATAATCTACCTATGGTGGTTAAATTGCTAAGCACATCAGATATGGGTTTGGAGGTGACCTTTAGTTATTGCTAATATTCATGGCATTTTTGAAATATTGATTTGTAAAATCAGTTTGCATTTAAATGCAGAGACCTTTGAATTGATATATGAATCTCGATTATGTCAAGCTTTTACAATTTGTCGAGAAAAGCATTAACAGACTCAAACATCATAGAGTTGACAAAATAATTGATTAAACATTAACAACTCTCGCTCGCCACAATTGTTTATGCAACAAGTGTTTAAACACGATAATTTTTTTACTGCGGTGGGAATAGATGTGCAATCATCTGTTTGTTCCCATCCACTTCCCTCACCATACTTTACGTTTAACCATTATTTATTACAGTCTCATCCAACGTGGCAGTAAATGGATGAGACTGTAATAAATAATGGTTAAACGTAAAGTATGGTGAGGGAAGTGGATGGGAACAAACAGATGATTGCACATCTATTCCCACCGCAGTAAAAGAATTATCGTGTTTAAACACATGTTGCATAAACAATTGTGGCGAGAGTTGTTAATGTTTAATCAATTATATTGTTAAAACCTTTGTATGGTATTCAACTTTATGTCGCGTGATGCATGTACACATATTATTATTATAGCTTTCGTCAGTGTAAAAAAGCAATAAAAAAGCTTTCATTAAATGTTTTGTTATATTTTAACTCGCACTGCAATGTACCGTCTACATATGTTAAATACAAGTCATTTTTAACATTTAATATGTTCACAAACCAGGGTGACGTCGTACATAAATCATTGTCCATACATATATGTACACGTATCCGCACTTATGTGCTAAATCGTCGGAAAAAACTTCAGAACATGTTATTCAGGAAAACAATTCTCTAGAGCCGATGCCAAGAATAATCATAACGTATAATTTCATCGAATATTAATACATCAGTTTTTCGTTCATATTGCAATGGGAATTAGAACTCGTGTGTTACAACGATCTCCGAAAAAGACAAGCCTTAAATGATCATGGATACATCCGTCAGCTGATTTCCCAAACTGCTTTTTAGTTATCCCCACACGAACCATCTGGACACGTCTGGTGGACGATTCATGCCTGGGTATCTGAGACACGCCTGGTGAACGATACATGCCTGGGTATATGAGTCAGGCCTATTGGAAAACACGTGCTGGGTTTACCTTTATAGTTTATTATTATGTGTTTTATTATAAAGGTGTGTGATTGGTTGATTTATATTTTTACATACTGTTATGGGTGTATGCTCAAGATGTTTAAATACTCTTGAGCACCGAGCACATTGAACTTTGATAACAGAATGAAAACTTTCAAATGAAATAACTCTATCTAAAATATATATATATATTATTTCATGAATACCTTTAAACATTGTACAAGTCATCGGTGATAATAGCGATTGCATAAATCATGAAATTGACATTACCCACGAACCGAAATTCTTAGCATGGAATAAATTGGATTTAATTTTAACCGTGTATTCTGTTGTTCAAAGTGCATTTTTTTAAAGAGTATGATGCTTACCGTGTTTATTTCATCTATATTGTATAATGTTTGTCTTCAAACCTAATCAATTAATTTCTAAACACTGAACAATGCGTACTCACTCATAAAACAGCAGTCAGATTAATTAAGCATGATTTTCAATACCCTGTTGAATGTAAGTTTTCCACAAAAAAGATTATCAGTGATGAAACTTCTTATCTGTGATCGGATGATTGAATTTAAAATTTGCAAGTCGAAATCGTGGCATAAGTTATTAGTTATAAACACTTGATCCGAGCATGCATATATAAAACACCAAACCACGACAATCACCTTGTTTATATACATTTTCACTTAACAAGATTTAAATTACAACACAGTTATATGATTTTCAGATGTCTGTAAAACCCATCATGTGTAAGGCTATCATCTGGAGGGATATAATATTTAGCAAATATACCGAAAATAATACAACAACTAAGTTTTTGCAACTTTGGTTTAGTGACTTAACAACTAAGCCATTTCCCCATTACAAACATATAAAGCTGCAAATTTCATAATGTGATTTATATACAAGATATTCTCTTACATAGTTATTTGGTATAAGCATTCAATACTCTTTCAAAACATAGTATACGAAATTTAAGTGTTCAAGTTATGGCCAAAACATTGTATACGAAAATTTAAGTGTTCAAGTTATGGCCAATGTTTCCATAAGATCACACGCATGCATTGGATTGCTCAAATAAATGTTTTACTTCAAAAACAATAAGAAGTGCAAATTTATAAGTGTATGTTATGGCAATGTAAAAGAACTATCATCATGGACAACATCTTAAATTAAATTCATTTAAAATGAAGTGGTATACTATCACCTCAAACAGTGCTCGTAACACATTTAAAAATGCTTGGTATTTACATAGACAGAAAAATCTCATCTTTTGACAAGCTTTTAGCTTATATCAAAACAAGGAGTGTTAAAAGGCATTGGTTAAAGGTATTGTATATTGTAACCTTTTCGAGTTCATCCCTGAGCCGTCTGAGAAATTGTAAGCCTTTCCGTGTGGTTTAATCATATCGTATCCCTTTTTTTATTCTAATGTATGATCCCACTGTGGACATAATTATTGACTACCATGAACGTCAAAACAGATTAAATGTATTTGGCGTAGTCCAAGAATGATATTCGACGGCGTATTGCAAAACAATGACCAGAGGTTTCCGTCCAATAAAAAGTGTTTTACTAAAGTGAATTCAATTTGTAGTTTGTGTATTCGTTTAAGTAGCCTATTGAAGCAGCGACTCCTTTTGAGGAATAGTCTATGATTTAAATGAGCATTGCATATCTGTTCTACGGGGTCAATGTTCATTAAGTATTCATTAGTCTGCGCCTGAATCAAATTCATCCTTTAGGCGTTAGTGAATAAGAGCCCGGTAGATAATTGGTCGAAGATGACGTTAGCTCAAATAAGTTCGGACATGCTCATTTAATACCCATACTTTTCGGAGAGTGGTCATTACATTACACGAGCGGTCATTGTTTAAATCACCTTTGTTTACATTTGGTTGATAAACCATCACCAGGCGAAGTCCACACTCGTGACCATAATAGATCGTTTTCAAAATCACTTAACTTTAGAAACTTGATTGAAAATGAATAAATAAATATTCTTGACACATAAGATATTTCTAGATTGGTATGACAAAGTCCTTTTATGGTAAAAGTTTCATCGGAAAGTGTGGGAGAAACCAAAGTAAAGCATCGCCAATCTCGTAATGTCTCATATGAAAGTCTGCACGAAATCGTAAAAACACCATGTACAGAGAAATTTTAGGAACTAACATCTCACAGTCAGGTTTAGAGCATCTGTTAATGTATAAAGATTGTTTTTGTTTTCTCTTCTTTCCATGCGTGCACGTCACACTAATCATGCGTTCATCCTCTCGCACAAACGTCGCGGCATCCCTTTTCGCCAAGACCGCATTTACATTCAAAAAGTGGAAGAACTCATTGCATCGTTCAAGTCACACTCTTTATTTGCTGAGTTGTGACAATTCATACGGGTTTTTTAGCAACGGTTTCTTATATTTTTCAAGCTAAAATAGCCCATCAGATCGTGTTCGTTACACCCATAAATTTTATGGGATTTGTTAAGGCTTTAAATTTGACTTTTTGTATTTCATTGGAGTATGGCATGCAACGGGACTGTTCATAATGGGTCGAGATCGAAGAACTCCAACAGCATATTAAATTGCAAAATGTCGATGTTTAACACTTATATTTACGTTTATTTAAATGTTCATTGCTGCAAAAATAATTAGATTTTATTCAACATATTTTTTTCTTGCTTTCTTTCTTTCGTTGTTCTTAACGGTGGGTAATTCGAACAGCTAAAGTTACCTAAATCTAAAAATCAATGAATGCGCAGAAAAAGGTTCCTTTTTATTGTTTATATTTCTATATTTTCAATGACAAGTTTATTATAACATCGTATGAAAACAATATAACATATTCAATAATACAAATGGGGTTATGAAATATTAACAAAAACAGGAAAACAACAAAAATAGCAACACCTTCAACGTACTCATCATACCTCGCGATAATGCTCGAAATTAGCGGTTGTGAGACATTTTAGAGATAAATTTTTAGTCAAACTACTTTTTGAGATTTATGTTGAAAAGGCAATTGGTTTATGGAATACGGTATGGGAAATATCAGCAAATGCACTGTGATTTCATTGGAAGTTACCATCGGATGAAACGTTAGGTGGGGTAATTGATTAGAAACTTGAACTTTCGCGGAAATATAGCCAGAGGATGCGAGAGTACTTAGTGTTGAGCTGAGCTCTTTCTTCTGGACGTTGCTTGGTGCTCTAAAATATGCTCTTATTTGATTCCTTGATTCCATGTGTTGTTAAATTGTCCGGTGCATTACATTCATCAAATGTCAAATCCAAATTCCGGAATAAGTCTTCATAATTATTTTTCATGAAATGTTCCGATTCATAATGAATTCAAAATCCACTTTAAAATTAAAAATTGTCGAAAACAAATACTTTAACATTGTTTAGAAGCACAAGGTAAGGGCCTACACGACATTGCACGAGATTCACCAGCGAACTACATACAAACAGACACACACTCATCGAATAAGCATAAACGATAAATTATGGAATTACCTTGGAACGGTCAGTGAAACTCGAGTTCAGTTAAAGATAAGTTAGCTGGGGATTTAAAGTTCTTTATATGTCCATACCCTCACCCGTTTCCATACATGTATCAATATTTACAAAATTTAGCATATATGCCTCATCATTACAGCTTTGTATAACATGAGAAGTCGTCAAAGATAAATCATGATTAAAGGAACGAATTTTCATAGAAAAATATTTTGAAATCGGAGAATCAAGCATGATGCAATCGTTCAAGCATATCCGAAAAAAACAGTCAAGCATATCATATTCCTAATCAGTCAAGCATATCCGCAGAAAAATCATTTTTGATAAAAATGACGATAATATATTTTTTTACCATTTCAAGTTTATCGTACGAATTCTATTTTTGGTAAATCTTTAAAAATGCGAGTACGGTTCTGCCACACTGAATATTGTATATTTACTACAGCGCCATTACGATTGAGACATTAGCTCGGGAATTACTTTGGAGATTTAAGGAATGAAGTTCTTATTGATACCATTATTAGGACATAAAATGAATGTTAACGCATTATTTTAATCCAACGAAAGATGACAAACTTCAAATGGCAAAGTGCGTGGTATCACGCTTAATTTCACTCACGACATCAATTCTAATACAGTTGGAGAAATGGTGACGCGGAAGTCCAAATGGACAGAATTTCTGTGTTTAATTCCTTTATATGACATGTGATCACAAATTTACATTAAAAGACTTTAGATTGGTTTCGTCAAACGCTTTATTAAAGATCATTGTCAAACTGTCCTCTGTATAATTGTTGATGTATGGATGTTTATGTTGTCAGCATCATGTTCATATGGTTACATAAAGTCAGTCTATATTAATACGCAAACTGGTCTAAATAGCAAACTACTGTTTTTAATAATGCTTATATATAATAAATTTAGTTTTTTTTGTGCGTTGTTTAATGATTAAAAGAATAAAACTCTGTTTATTGTCACTTTTTCCTTCATGTTCGTCATATAATCGCAGCAATAGATAGTCATAGCGGTGCAAATATTTCGGTCCAATTGTGGTATTATTGCAGATCAAAGTGTGCAACACTTGAGTCAAGATTTAAACATTAATATAAGCCATATGATATATCTTCTTATCGACTTTGCGTCTATATCCAAGTCCCATCGGATAAAACCGTCGCAATACGATTGGCGAGCAACACGATACAGTATCAGGGACAATACCGTGGTAATCTAAGCTAGACTTTCCTGTTTAAATGTTTGGCATATAAACGCGGCACTAGATAGTCAAAGCGGTGATAATATTTCAGCCAAATCGTGGTATCATTGCAGTTTAAAGTTGTCAATTTCAAAGGCAATATGTTAACATTAATAAAAGTCATACAAGCTTTCAATAAAGGTTTGTGTAAGCTGTTATAGTAGATCTGCAATACGGATACCAATACTTGCATTCGGGAAAGGAGAACCTTTCCAATTTAGGTAAATCTTTGACAAAGTCCCTTTAAAACTCTCCTCGGCATCACGACAAACAATCCAGAAGCCTTGACGTGCTTTAGTATCATTTCCATAAAAGCTTCTAACCTTTACAAGCTCACTGCTTATTTGTTAATCGATACGTTCATAGTCATTTACGTGTTTATATAAAACCAATAGAATCTCCTTTCTGAGAACAGGGTATTGAAGAATTCTGAATAGACTGTATCTAAAATATCGACGCTGGTTTTATTTAGCGTTCTGAAATGGAGTTGATGCGATTGGAATTTTGTTGAATGAAACGTTAGAAATTACAAAAACAATTTAAGAGAATTCTGTACGTGTGTGATATATTTGAAACAAAAAAAAACGAAATGTCGGATAATGAGGATGAAAAATCTGAAGTCATAGAAAAACGGCACGAACATGTTTTACCAGGTTAGAGTTTATGATTTATTGTTATTTAACAATGAAAACGTACACCAAGTCATATTAAATATATAATGTGCAACTCTATTTGTATTTAGGAACAAAAGTTGGAAATTGATATGAATCGAGTGAATAAACATCACATCGAGACTTTTGAATAGTTTTACGAAAACGCCGGAATAGTATTTCTATTACAAATCCATTCATAGCACTCTAACTTAAAGAAAGTATCTGAGTTTCAAATTCTTTAAAAAGGATAAAGCAGACAATTTTCTTTCTTAATAATTTCGATGATTACTGCTCGCAAATATGTTTTACCAAAAACGGAAACGCTTCTGCAATGATTTAAGTTTTTAATCACAATAAAAAATATTTTACTTTTCATTTTGCGAGCATGTTCATTTTTATTAGTATTAGTAGTAGTAAAAACGATTTGTTAAAAGAAAAATTAACACGAAAAGCGGTTTAACTGATCCTTTGAATAAAAGAAACCAATACAATCTATATAAATGTATTTTTATTTATTTGCACTGACCAGGGGAGCATGTATATGAAGGGGTCTTGTTCTTCGGTTACACACCACCAGATATTCTCGACGCCGTGAAGGACTTCGAAGTGAGGGACTCTGATATCTTCCTTTCAACCTTCCCGAAAGCTGGTATGGAATTAATATAAACGAATTCTTATTGTTTAAGCTCAGTTGTAACTTTCATTATCATCCTCGAGTCCATTCCCTGGGTAGAAACTAGTACTCGTATATAATTTGGAAAGGTCATATGGAATACCCTGGTTGGGAATCGAACCAACAAACATCTTGACCATAACACTGGACGATCTCGCACTATTAGTAATAGCAACTACTCATGTATTCAGACACTGATATATCATTAACAAACTCGATAGTCATGGAATATATGTATGACATATGGACACAAGGCTGCTCAATATGCAATAACCTTCCATACCCGACGTCATCGATGAAGCTTTGATTTCAATCAAATCAGATTTAAACATTATCACCACTCAAACATGGCTTCGAAGCTTGCCCTAAGTACTGTTTCTTAATGAATCCGTGCTTTCCGGCGCTTATGTCTTGTTTGCAATATCAGATCCGGAATTTGCCACCAGCGAGCCTTCATTTAAATGTGCTTTGAACTGGTTTGAGCTAAAATCAATCCCTTATGCCTATGTTTCTAAAGATCTCTAGCCGGATGATTCAGTGTCTTACAAGACATCAAGCCTCCATGTTCTTTCAATATATCATCAGATCGATATAAAGGTATGATGATCGTCAAATTATCAGAATGAAAATACAACAACAATTTAACCAGCCATAATTCTCATCTTCTTATATTCATAATGCAAGCAGCGATGCAAGCAATTTTTTTTCAACATATCTTAGCATTTCACTAGTCATAAAACGACACACTGTTTTCAAAGTAAAGCTATGGGCTTTTAAATGGTTGAAATCAGTCCTTAAATTAAGCACGTATATTGTTGAATTTTACACATTAAAATAATTTAGCGGAAGTTTTAGGGTGAAAATACGTGATAACGATTGCCATGATTAGAAACAATTGTGTACAATATTGTGGCCATGTGTTGCTTATTCGTCGGTTAAGATGAGCACAGAATCGTAATGCCATATTCATGAATATTACATGCGCTAAATATAAATGCAATTGAATACAACAATCCCTTGTGAATGCAATATGATAAGGCAATTTGCGAGTTTATTCAAATTATGGATTGTGTTTCCATTCAGACAGAAATAATGATACAAAATTTAATAAGCATATATGGCTTATACTGCTCATGAAAATATCGAAACTATAACCAGGACATATTTTATGAGAAAACCAATGGTCATATTAATTGTTGTTCCAGATTGTTTTCTCCGTGAAATGGACTTTTGCACACTGATACTTTTCTTGATAATATAATACTTATGTATCGCCTGTTAATTGCCCTGGCTAATTGCAATTAGTGTTCTGGAGGAAAAAGATGCGACGAGTATTCGACTGATCAATATGCATTGAACAGAGATCGGATCCATGAAAACAGACACAAATGGCTTATACAGATACAGACCCAGATCAAACCATGTGTAATACCCAAGTGTAAGGTGGGGGCACCATTAGGTCGTTGATATCGTTCCATCTTATATGCATTCGTCATTAAAAGAGAAGGTTTTGTAAACATAAACTGGTTAAAACCCAGATGAACATTTTGTTTCATTGACCGTTCTATGGCGCTAGCCACATCATTTATTGAAAAAGCTTTTAAGATGCATGTTATATTTGTTTGTACATTTAGGGTCTCTCGTTCAGAGCCTCTTTACCCTAACCATGTGTCTTTAGACATGATTTTGGCTTTAAATTATTAAGTACTGTTGTTTTCATTGCATTATCGTACTGTATACATCCGCCCGTATCATCGTGAGGCAATTCAGGTATATTTAGAATTATTAAATCTGGTTGGATATCCTTACAGGCAAAATAATGATAGATATAAATTTGGCGAATTCAGACTTCTAAGGCTCATAACTGTAACGAATATATACATAGCAATAACATACAGGGAGAATTTACAGATTTATGATAAAAATAATACTCAATATGTTGTTTTATATTATTTTCACCATCGACCATCTTAATGTAGACTTACGTGCTATTTTATTTCCGAATTTGCTACTTTATGTCAATCAGGATAAACTGTAATTGTGAATCTTTGAGTTGCATACAGTACAAGTTAGAGCAGTGCTCTGTATACTATTTGGTTGACTCATTTCCACAGAGATATTGTGAACACAAGGTTTTTGAATGACGTAATTAACAATCAAGTTACTAAAGGTTTTCTAATGATGCATTTTTTCACTTTTTCAACTATTAATGAATATCAGAAATTTCGATATTATTT
Source organism: Mya arenaria (assembly GCF_026914265.1). Taxonomy (NCBI): domain Eukaryota; kingdom Metazoa; phylum Mollusca; class Bivalvia; order Myida; family Myidae; genus Mya; species Mya arenaria. The sequence continues at coordinate 70,880,863 of NC_069131.1, forward strand.
TCACTGTCGACTTGACATTGTGAAATAACATTAGAGATATAATATCTTATATTGTTAATTGTGACAAAGTCCCTTTACAAGACGTAATTCTTGCATAATACGAGACCTTTGACACCTCACAACACTCGGAACATGTCTTTTAAGCTTTCCGTAAATGCGTTCTCTGCAGTAAACCGTATTTTAAGGTTATTATATGAAGATCTGGAAACCATGTACATCGAACTTCCATTAAAGTGTCTGGTTTGCCGACTTGAGCTGAAAATAAATCTCCGATACTTTTGAAGGCAGAAAATTTATTGTCTTTCTAGATAACTAAGAACCAAAATGTTCTTATAGAATTTCTTTGATATTGCGTTTAATATGATATGCTTTAACATAACAGAAAATATGACTAATGTTCGTTACCACATGCGCCACGATATTAAGTAATCTTTATTAAGATATTTAATATGATGTACTCTTAATAAATATGTTAAACACCAAATACAGATACAGTTGTACTCTACAATCTCTGTGCTTGCAATCTGAAGGTTTATTCTGGTGGATTTAAATCTTGGCAGAAATAGATAATATATCTACAAAAACAATTGGTGAATGCGTCTTATATGGTCATAAACATCACGGTAATATAGAAGCAATAGCCAACAGGGACAAATTAACGGCTGTTGTTTAAGATTGTTTTCTTCATCGATCGGCTCAGTTCTGACGTCTTAATTTATGACTATTTTAATACCGAGACTCCCATATCTTTAGCACAATTGTTAGGCTCTGGGCACATTGCGAGTATGAGCTTTGACTACAATTTGCCTAATTCATTTTGATGCCGCTTTTGGAGAAATAGTTTCAAGGATCTTTTTCTTCCGATACAGCTTATCACACCCTAAGAGGTATAAACTTAGGTCGCTGATGGAAGCTTATGCAATGAGCATGCTACTATGGGTGTCAACGCAGTTGGTATGCAAATTTCGAGCGTAAAATTCCATATGGATCATAGTGAGTCCGGTGATGGAAGCTGTTGCAATGAGCATGCTACCAGGGACGTCAAAGCAGTTGGTTTACAAGTTTTGAGGGTATGGTTCCAGAATAGTTATACTGACGCCACTAGTGGTATTTTTGGTAATGATAAACTTCCAGATATGTCAAAGCAATTGGTGCTCATAATGATGACTTTAACCTTTGCGCTCTTTTCCTGCAGTGGGGTCCACTCGGTGAGGATGCTGGTTCCCATGTAGTCTACATTTCGACCGTCTCCAGCTTTCTGATTTTGGCTTGACTTTGTGGATTGGTAGGAGATTATTGAAATATTTTACTGGGTTTTTTTTAGTTCATAATATTTTTATGATGGTCCGAAGATACCTTGCTGACCACGAGTGTGATTGTGAATGGTGTACGACATATGATTTAGGCTTCTATTGCTGGTATTATGTTCGAATATACAATTAAGGTGATAGAATTCCAGTTGCAAAAGTCTATTTCAGTTTCTAAATTGGTTCATCTGTGTAAGCCTGGACATCTCAGTTGGTTTTAATCGTTGTTTATAGAGCTCATTTTCGGATATTTGTTGCTAAAGAAACATATTTGGTTATATCGTTAACCTCAACGCTTATTATCACAGTCACTTTCCTTGATAATCAGGAATAGCGCATCAGTGAATTGAAGCTTGAAAAAAAAATGAATATTGGAGCTAGTTCGCCTGGATGCTCTGTTAGCAATTTGACCTGGTATTTCTTCTTGACCTGTGACCTTATGTGATGTCACCTTTATTTGAGGATCGTTCGCCCTCGGTGTTTCAATGGAAGAGTGTGGGCTAGGACCAAAATGAAGTAAAATACTTAAGTTTTGTTGATAAATGAGCCAGCCGTTTTGACTGAGTGAGACCGGTGTTTGTTTTAAGAAAGAGTCTATTTAAAGATCCTTTATCCCTCACCCCTATCAGATATACAACTATCGCGTGGTCAATTACAGAGTAACAAATAAGGTAAAACGAATTTCAGATATTAATCATTGGTTTACAGGTACAACATGGCTACAGGAACTTACGTGGTTGATAATGAATGATGGGAACTTTGACGAAGCAATCCAAAAACCTGTTTACTTCCGGTCACCATTTTTAGAATTCAAGGATGAAGTTTTAAACGAGGTTGGGTTGGATCTAGCTAATCAAATGCCGTCACCAAGAGTTATAAAGTCGCATCTTCCGGTGAAACTTATACCAAGGCAGATAAAATCAAGAGACTGTAAGGTATGTTACTCTATATGTTCTAAGCATAAATAAACAGATTTCGAAATAAGAAAAAGGAGCTCGATCGTCATTTAACTCTTCATGTAATGCATGTATATACAAACGGTCATATTGAACTAGTTGTGAGCATAAGGAGTCTTTTGTCATAATTCTAATCCGCACAAGATCTTGTTGTTCGTTAACGAGTGTTGATCCTTCCGCCGGTCCGTTTGACCACACGATGACCGTTTTTCTGTATAATAGTTTTCATTAAGGCCAAACACATTAGAACAATTTAACCTCTCTCCTCAGACGATCGTACTATTCCGGAACCCAAAGGATTTATGCGTCTCATACTACCACTTCTACCGCGCCAGTTCCTCATTCGGTGACTTCCGCGGAACCTGGGAAGACTTCTTCTACATGTTTCTAGACGGACATGGTAGAGTTTAGAAAGTCCTTTTCTATGTAAACGGGCTACATTTCGAAACGCTCAAAATGTATGTAAATGTTGCTGTTGTTGTTAAATCTGTTTATCGGTGAGCAACGCGTAACTTAAAGGAATGCTTTGAAATAAAGATTCAAGTATTTTTAATACAAAACAATTCTGAAATTTACAAAATATTTAGAAGTGTTTACGTTTCACTAATGCCCCGTATCGCTCGCTATGCACAGTTGACCACGGATCCTGGTTCGACTACACGCGCAGTTGGTGGGCACGGCGGCAGGACCCGCGTATCTGCATCCTCTACTTCGAGGACATGAAGAGTGACCTCCGACGGGAGATTGACCGCCTTTGTGACTTCCTGGAGAAACCACTTCAAGGTACGACGTCACTTCAATTTGTCATAGAAATGCTAGCATATGATTTATTTTTGTTTAGAAAATCTAATGCTGTTATTTAGTGACATTATTCAATATCAACAGGGTAATTACTATTCAATCAATCAGTTTATACAAGTCAGATATAGATAGTGGTTATATGATGTTTCTATACGGTGTACATACTGGCTGTATTCTGTTTTTGTAGGACATGCATGATGGATATAGCCTTTTTCTGTAAGGTACAAATACTGAATTTGTGCTATTATATAAGATGCTTATTATTTCAACATTTTAGATATGGTATTTATGTAGCGTATTCATAACGGTTTTATGCTATTCTTCAAGGAAATAAAAAAGAATACTTTGTCTTGAATATATTGATTTCCTCAGAATAAGCTTTGTATTATGTATTGAATGTTCATTAACATTGGTCTGTAATCTTCCAGAGGGCGTTCGAGACGCGATTACCGGCCACTGTTTGTTCGACAGCATGCGCTCCAACCCGATGACGAACCATCTGGATGTGTACTCCATAAACGCGGAGGTGTCGCCCTTGTTAAGAAAAGGTAATGTTTTTCCGTGTTTGTCTTCCCTATTATTAGAATAAAAACAAGGTGTTTAACTGAAATACTGTTAAAGCCGGAAAATCCTTCTTGATCAATGCGATTTTGCACCAATTTTTGAATGTGTCTTAACAGATGAAAAAGGCAATACTGCTGACCCATATTCACACTGGTCTTACCTAGATTTGACCCAAAATCACTCATGTTCACACTGGTTCTACCAGTTTTAGACCCGAGATCACCAATATTCACACTGGTTCTACCAGTTTTTGACCCGATATCATTCATATTCACACTGGTCTAACCTCGTTTTGACCCGAAATCAATAGATAGATAGATAGATAGATTTATTTCAGCATAAAATGTACATAGCATGGAATTAAACACATGATAAATAATATCAGGAATAAAATATATCCATGTTAACTACATTATATATCTAAGGATAACACAAAAAAAGGGATTGATAATCCCTTATTTCCATTGTGGTCCTTAATGATATTCACACTGGTCCAACCTCGTTTTGACCCGAAATCAATGATATTCACACTGGTCCAACCTCGTTTTGACCCGAAATCAATGATATTCATACTGGTCCAACCTCGTTTTGACGCAAAATCAATGATATTCATACTGGTCTTACCTAGTTGTGACCCGAAATCAATGATATTCATACTGGTCCAACCTAGTTTTGACCCGAAATCAATGATATTCATACTGGTCCAACCTAGTTTTGACCCGAGATCACTCATATTCACACTGGTCCAACCTAGTTTTGACCCGAAATCAATGATATTCATACTGGTCCAACCTAATTTTGACCCGAAATCAATGATATTCACACTGGTCCAACCTCGTTTTGACCCGAAATCAATGATATTCACACTGGTCCAACCTAGTTTTGACCCGAAATTAATGATATTCATACTGGTCCAACCTCGTTTTGACCCGAAATCAATGATATTTATACTGGTCCAACCTAGTAGTTTTGACCCGAAATCAATGATATTCACACTGGTCCAACCTAGGTTTGACCCGAAATCAATGATATTCATACTGGTCCAATCTAGTTTTGACCCGAAATCAATGATATTCATACTGGTCCAACCTAGTTTTGACCCGAAATCAATGATATTCATACTGGTCCAACTTAGTAGTTTTGACCCGAAATCAATGATATTCACACTGGTCCTACTTAGTTTTGACCCGAAATCAATGATATTCACACTGGTCCTACCTAGTTTTGACCCGAAATCAATGATATTCACACTGGTCCTACCTAGTTTTGACCCGAAATCAATGATATTCATACTGGTCCTACCTCGTTTTGACCCGAGATCACCCTTATTCATACTGGTTCTACCTCGTTTTGACCCGAGATCACCCTTATTCATACTGGTTCTACTTCGTTTTTACCCGAGATCACTCATATTCTCACTGGTTCTACCTCGTTTTTACCCGAGATCACCCTTATTCATACTGGTTCTACCTGGTTTTGTCCCGAGATCACCCTTATTCATACTGGTTCTACCTGGTCTTGTCCCGAGATCACCCTTATTCATACTGGTTCTACCTGGTTTAGACCCGAGATCATCCTTATTTATACTGGTCCTACCTCGTTTTGACCCGAGATCATACTTAAGTTATTCATACTGGTTCTACCTCGTTTTGACCAGAGATCACCCTTATTCATACAGGTTCTACCTCGTTTTGACCCGAGATCACCCTTATTCATACTAGTTCTACCTGGTTTCTACTTCGTTTTGACCTGACATGACCCATATTCACACTGGTCCTACGTATTATGCTGCGAAATATTCTGATATAGTTTCTGGAACAGTTTACACTGGTGAATCTGTTAAAGGAATAAAAAAAACGTGAAATTGAAATTGTGTCTTAATACTTTACCTAGTGTCCTATTTTTACCAGAGAATACCCACATTGGGTTTTAAATAGTATGCTGATATGTTTCCGTTAATCTATAACCAGGAATATTTCGATGACAAATTTGGTTAATTCTAACTATAAAGGAATCTTAATTGTATATGCTAGAACAAGAACACAACTGATAAAGAAAGGTAATTAAATTGCGTTGATCTGTGCTAGAATAAAGATATGACTGTTCGGGAAATGTAGCAACTTTTGTGTTGGTCTTTTCTTGAATGAGAATATAAATGTTAAGGAAAACGAATCTAACTAATAAGTTAAAGTAGCGATTTTGCTAGAATAAGAATCTAACTAATAAGTAAAAGTAGCGAATTTCGTACTGGGTTTTGCTAGAATAAGAATCTAAGTAAAAGTAGCGAATTTCGTCCTGGGTTTTGCTAGAATAAGAATGTAACTAATAAGTAAAAGTAGCGAATTTTGTCCTGGGTTTTGCTAGAATAAGAATACTTCTAATAACGAAAAAAACGAATTTTGTTCTAGAATAAGAATACAACTTTTGAGGAAGAGTAATGAATTATTGTTGTTGATATGTTTTTTTCGGTCTTTGCTGGATTAGCAAGAAAAAAACATACTGCAATAGAACTATAAGCGTGCCCAAGGGGTAAATATATTGAAACGGATCATTTTAGGTGAATCGGTCGGGACGACGCAAACAAAACTTTGTTAAAGACGTATATTTGTTTCACTGCAGGTGAGGTTGGAGACTGGAAAAATCTCTTCACGGTTACACAGAGCGAACTGTTTGATAAATTCTTCAAGGATGAACTAGGAGACTTAAATATTCCTTTCAAGTTCACACTAGATTGATGCCCAGCTGAAACTTGATACCAGTGAACGTAAAGTCAGACTTACTTTGGCGTTATAACTATGATTGTTACATTGCTAAGCACATCAGAAATTGGTTTGGAAGCGGCCTTTTGTTATTGCTAATATTCATGGCCTTTTTGACATATTGATTTGTAAAATCAGTTTGCATTCAAATGCAGACACCTTTGAATTAATGTATGAATCTTGATTTATGTTAGGCACTTACCTGGCCTAGAGTTGACGTGGCAGTGGACGGATGAGACGGTGATGAATTGTGTTTGAGATTAAAGAGAATGGGAACAAACGCATGTCCGCACATCTATTCCCACCGCATTAATATAATTATCGTGTGTAAACGCAGGTTGTTAAAACAACTATGGCGACTGTTCATTATGTTTAAACAGCCTTGTTTCTAACCTTTATATGTTATTCAACTTTATTTCGGGCGATGTATGTACACATCTAACTATTATTTAAGCTTTGGTCAGTGTATAAAAGTATTAAAAAAAACTTTCATTAAATGTTTTGTTATTTTAAACTCGGCATGTACTGTCTACATTTATATCATAAATGTCATTCTTAACATGTACAATGTACACACACCCGGATGACGTCGTACACAAAACATTGTCCATACATATATTTACACGTATACGCACTTGTGTGCTAAGCCGAAGCTGGTACTACCTTATTCATCTGAGAAAATGTATATTTAAATATAGTCTGAGAATAACTTTTCACTAGTATTTATCAATGCGGTTATGCTGAGAGAACATTTAAAATAACATCTTCTTCTGGAAAATAACTTCTCGAGAGCCGATGCCAAGAAAACTCCTAACGTATAATTTCATCGAAAATTAATATATCAGTTGTTTTATATGTAACGGAAGAGGAACTCGCGTGTTCCAACGATATCCGGAAATGACAAACCTTAATTGAACATGGAAACATCCGGCGGCTGATTTACAAAACTGCTACTTTAGTTATATCCACACGAACAGGTAAAAACCGTTTTCCAACTAAAGCATGTATGTCAGTGTGAACAAACCGAGGACTCTTGTGGAAAGACTCACCCTGAACGAATATTATTTTATGGATCCCAGCTTAATAGTGTTTTTTTACGCCGGACAAACATCGGTTCTACATACAGTTACAAGTTAACCTATATATCAATACATACAAGCATTCTTTCAAGAGTTCTTAACTTATAGATTAACGGAAAGAGTTGAAACGCGAATTGCTCCAACAAAATCACTACTTAAAGTAAACATTAAAAGGGTTCAGAAGCCTTTTTTTCTAGAGAGTTTGTCTGTATATTTGGCCATTTTAATCGGGATAATAGTAGGCTTTCAAAGACTGCACTATTCCCTTAGTAAGAAATTGTATACCTTGTATCCCTACCGGAAAGTCTACACGATAGACACACCAATGGTCATTCAATTGAACTATGCACAACTTAAAATCACAAATAGTAATGTTCTGTGTACCTCCACCTACTAATGGTTTAACTGGTGTTGCGTACTTACAATAGTAGAAATGACAATGAAGTATTTATTGCATTTTTTCACTTAATGTATCAATGAAACAAAGTGAATGGTTTATTTATTATTTAACGTAAAGAACCTCCGCACATGTTGGGCGTCACTACACATTCGGCGAACCTCGCGCTGAATTTTCTCATTACAATCCCTGCAAGTGAAATCAAACCGATCATCTGTCATGTGTTTGTAACAACGCTTGTTCGGCATTTCCCATATTTTACCAATACTTCCCAACATTGCAGCCATCCCTTCTTTTTCATCAAGCAATTGTTCGTTTGCACGAGTCAGTTTAGTCTCCGACTGTTTCAAATCATTTGCGTAATCCCGCATCATATTAACCTTCTCTTTGTATATTCTCGTTAGCGTCTTTTCGCTTACACATTTACACAATGGATCTTTCTCTAAATCCTCAAGCGTTCGAGTTTTGGCAAAATCTACGCACTGTTTGTATAGGTGTTTTAGATCAAACTTTTCCGCCACAATTAGATGTTCAATCGAGGCATCTTGCGCACATAAGTAGTCCTCACATCGATTGCGCATACTCGGCATGTCGTATTCTTCTGCGAAGTCTAGAAGTATGTCTACATTTGAATCTGCAAAATGTGCGCATTTAGAAATATTTGACACAATAAAAAGTATTATCTGGTAACATTCAGCATTATTTAGATGTCTCAAAAGTGGACTTTATATTAACGCCTTTTTTCGTAAAACTTAATTTAAATGCTTTTTAGCAATACCATTATGAAGTTCGCCAACTATGAACACCTGGATATTTAATGAAACTGTTTTTAAACAGATATTACCTGATGTGGGTTTCTGTGAAGAATAAATGCAGTGTAATAATTCCAAAACTTCGTCAAGCTTCTTGTCTTCAATGATTATTTCAATCGATGACGTCACGTCATCAGGGCACTCGGCGACGAACAGTTTCCGCCAAACTCCGGACCATTCCGCCAAGTACTGTCGGTGCACGTATAGTTTTGTTCCCTCAACAACGACCGTGACGTCACTTAGTGCATCGTTCACGGTGAAGTCTCGTTGGGCAGACATGTTTCACGTTGACGTCAGAAGAATGTTGCTGAAGAGGTTCATCTGTGCAAATGGTGAAAATGAATCATTAACGATATTAAATAGAAAGTATCCAAGACCATGCTAGAACAAAACTGTCATAACGTCGAAATCAAATAATGCTTAAAATCCAAAGTACAAAAAGAGGAGTGTATAGTTTAAACGTTAAATTAAAAGTTTTAACTTAAATATTTTACGACGATAGTGAAACAAGTTATTGCAACTTTACATTAACCACTCTCGCTGGCACAATCTTACGCGAGAGTATGGGAGAAACCGGAATACCCGAGGAAACCGGCATAATGACCTCAAACAACCAAGTCGGACAAGTGGGTTTTCTCCGGGTACTCCGTTTTAACCGTTCATCTTATGTGTGTCACTACGTTGCCTTATCATATTTGTTTAAACCTCGTTCACATTGTCCTTACATAACTTTGGGAAAGGCAAAAAATAAATACAGTATTTATCACCAGTGCTTAGATGACGGATACATAATTACACAATTGTTTTGTTTTGTTTTTTTTCTTTTTGTGTGCAAACAAAAGCATAGATGAAAAGGTGGCAAACAACTTCGTTTTTTCGGAAATTGTTAAAATATTTTGACAAAGTGCAAAATATTTATCCTACAGATCGATTTCACAATCTCTGAATAAATATGAAAATGGAAATATGTCTCACGATCATCATTCCCATAATAATTTGAACAGACAAGAACCGTAGGTACTCGAATCTCTATCAAAACGTGTATTCAAATCGCAAAGCACTTGTTTAAAAGAGAAAAGAATATTGAACCATCGACGCTTAATACCAAAACGATTAAGTAGGCCTTCTTACCGCTAAGCGTTTATATCTTCGTGTGGTTAAATTTGGAATCCTAGTTTATACATGTAGGTCTACTTGAAGGTATTTGCCTAATAAACTCAAATTGTCACTTGCAGTGTATTTTGGTTAAGATAAGCGCATTGTTTATGAAGTTTTCTTGATGGAAAGGAATGAAAGGGTTGCCCGATTTTGAGATTTAAGAATTCCTAATTCGCAATTATCCGATTTAAGCTTTGTTACTTTGACCTAGTAGGATGACTTTATAACTTAAGTATATATATACTATATATGTACTTATGTTCCAACGGAGGATTACGAAGAACTTCTAATTACTCGACTGTAAGACTTTAAACTGCAATTGAAATATACACGATGTACAACGAAACTGATTCTTTGCTTAAACCTTGATAGTAGAACATATTGAGAATACTGTTTGTAATTTTTGCGATGAATCTATGGATTTTAGTATTTTTATGGATGTCTTGAGTACATTATAATCGATCCTTTTTAAACACCATATCACTCTTAAACTGTTAAAAGATTTATGAATAAATGTTGCTCTTTGAGCAAGACATTAACCTTAAAATTAATATATCAGCATTTACGTCATCGTCACCTTCTCCATCATCGACATCATCATCAGCAGCAGCAGCAACATCATAAGTATCTTGATAATATGACTGGTAAATTCTCATTTCCGTATCTTTATAATCATCATGTACAGAAAAATATTGTTATTCACAATCAAGTCTAATAAAGTGAAATCCGCAAAATATGAGATTCGTTAATCATATTATTAAAATGGCATGTTGAATTATCAGCTCAAATCAAGAGAGATTAAGCACATAATAAAAACACTTACGCCAGGTATAAAATCACAATTGATATAATCATAATTACCGTCTTCAAATGAAAGTCTATGGCATTAAAAAGCGAATACGATTGAATACGATTGAATACGAATCTACGAATGCAATTGAATATTCTGTTTTACGAGTTATGCATTTGTGTGAACCCTCCAACGCAGGTATTAATAAGCGTTTGTATACGATTTCAAAAGTGGATATCCTGCGTGCTGTCTTAAGATGACAATAAACAAGTGATAAACAAATCCCAGTTAAAAGCGTGAAATGAACATATATATATTAGCATTTGTGGATCATAACAAGATATGTAGCAAACTAATGACTCATTTCCAAAACGGCGATAAGAAAATAGCATGTTTGAACAATTAGCAGGGAAAAACGTATATCGAATACAAAAACTTAAGCTTCGAAGACAACAATTAGCAATTCCATTATGCTGGTTATGTGCCAAGGTGTGAGAAAGAGATTATATTGTTTGCTATGAAATAATATGTAGGGATGAAAATCTTGAAAATTTACTTGAAGCATGGGGGATTCGGACTCTCAACCAGGGTTGCAGGAGCTTAAAATCATGCAAAACCATTGATATCCATTTGTAAATGCATATGTCAAGCAAAAATCAAACTTCACAAACATATAGCACTCTGAAAGTGAAACCTCTCATAAACGATTTGTTTTCAACGCCATCTTTAGCCATGTCAGGGTACTGTTGTTTGTAATGCAAATGGCTATTTAAAAACAAGCTTTACAGACTTATAGATGATAATGTTAAATCGTTACATGATTCACCGATTGAGCACCAAAAGTTATATTTCACAAGTGGCGTAGTATTCAACTTTGCACGAATATGACAATAAACGAAAGAAGAGCTTTATCTTCACGAAATAATTATTGGTTCACATCATGAGTATTTAAATCCCAAAGCAAAAATACAACAGAAGCTTATTATACCATAAAACATATCATTGAAATAACATGCAAATGTTTAAGGTGGTAAAAAACATCTCAAAAAGTTTTCTTTCCATTAACTATGCAAACAAATGCTGCAAAAAGTGTTATCTTCTTGAAAAAGACATTGAAGTGCACGATTACTTGATTGCATAAAAATGTAATGATTACAAGCATTCATGTTGTCCTCATCCCCATAATGCATTTTGCGAATGAATTTTCGTATCTTACAAGAACGTTATGAGTTTTACATCACACATCCTTTTTTATTGAGAATGCATACAAAAAACATGTCTATAAAACATTGAAGATGAGCAAAATCTAAGATAAGGATATCAAATTAGTGTAACTATATTTCTTACATGGACGAAATAAAAATGACAGTTTAAATACCTTAAATACTTTAAGTCCTATTTGCATAGCAAGTGTTTACAATTCCAACCGCTTTAATCACTTCCGATATAATAACAGGTATGGACTTCAAGTATATTCAACACAATCTTCTACCTTTTATTGCAAAGATATAGTAAAATCAATACCTTGCGACAAAACTGTGATATTCCCTAACGGACAGATGTTAAAATCCATGTATAATTCATTTTTTGTTTTATCCTATGACACATTTATGAGCGACAGTTGTGTGATGAACTGATGAAATCATAGGAATTATTAATGACTTAAAAATGCACTCTTACTCCCAAATACGTTTTACCACAATTAATAATAATATTGTTTTAATATTCCTAAAAGGATGAATAAATGTCGAAAACAATGGTTTATGTGAAGAATACCTAATTTAATTTGAACGAGGTGAGCATAAAACACGGTATTTCCACTTAATGAGAGAGTAAAATAGACCACAGTAAATATTTTAGCACTCACCAATCAATTAATATTTTTGCGCTTTCTGCTATTAAATACACGGTTACAATCTTGTAATCAGTAATTAATATTTTTCATAAATGCATTATTTAGTAAGTAGTTAAAGGTTTATCAGTCATAATTGATGTTTGTTATATATGTGTATGTATTGATTTTGAGTGAGAGTGTCACTTTAAAATTTTATAAAAACAGTGCACATAACCGACTTATTAACGATATAAAGAAAAGCTATGTCAACCCATCGCAGTGAAACAATTTAGTTTATATCAATTTAACCTCAGCCCGACTGTGACGACAGAGTGTACTCTTTCCTGACCAATATCAAACAGTATCATTATCCTGACCTGGTGTCAATTTTGAGAGGCCATGAGAAAGTTCCCTTGGTTGGGATCACAATTATTAACTAATTTGCAATGAAACAGTTTAGTTTATATTCATTGACTTCAGCAGGTTTATTCAGATTTAAAGGGGTACAGCTCGTCTGCCGATTTAATTGTTAAGTAAAGCAAAACTAAATAATGACTTAGTGACTTAATAAAACCTTGGCGGTCATGTTCGTTGTCATGATTAGATGCTTTCTAAATGATTGCACAACAATCCGTCCGGAGATCCCATTTACGGAGTCAATATTAGCGTATGCACTAAAAAAACGAATGAGGATTTAAATCCATGCTTCTTTACTTGGCAGCCGGCATTACTGCATATAATGTTATCCATGATAAAAGAATTAATCGTTTTTCCTTTTATGCAAATACAAAAGCATTTATCTGAAAATATTATGAGAGTATTAGGTAATTGTCAAAATGTTTGACAAAGTGCAAAATATTTATCAACGTTAATATCATTGTCTGCAGATCAATTACAGAATCTCTGAATAAATATGCAAATGAAAATAAGTTTCACATTCATCAATTCCCATTACAGTTTGAGGGCTGAAGGCAGAACGATTTTATTTGCTTCTGCATTTACAGGGACTAGACACCAGACGGTCGCAAAAACGGCAATTTCAGTATTAAATCAAAACAAGCATATAATTATCAATACAAGCCAGTATGAGGTCGATTATACATTATTTCACATGATTAACATAGTATTTTATCGCTGTCCAGGCTGAGTTTAACCCTTTAAAAATAGCGTATACTGGTGTCCCAGTTTAAAGTGTGGATAATTAGTATGTGAAGGTCCCGTGATTAGTACGGATACATAAACTTGCGCTATTTTTAAATTTACTGCTATTTACGTGATGGACAAACCCAGATAATTTCGCATTAAAAAATTATGCAATAAGTGGAAATCGCCATAAATGATGCTCATTAATGATTGTATTTACTTTGTAGGTCAATATCGGCAAACATCAATGCAAATTAAGCGCAATATGCAATATATTACGCCTGGTATAGAGTCATTATTGATGTGGCCATAATCACTGTCTTCGAAAGAATGCCAATTGAATTATGCTTGAATAAGAAACGGGATAAGAGTTCTGCATTCGTGAGGAACTTCCACGGGAGGTAAAAATAATTGTTCCTCTATTTCACTTCCTTATGTCAATTAAATTCCTATTTTAGAATTCAAGTTTCAATTGCCTTTTAGATCTTTTAAAATTAGAAATTATGCACGCAAGATGCGCAAAGTCTAAGTTATAACATAAATTTACATAACTTTATTTCTTGCAGAAACTAAATAAAGATGACAGTTTTATTGCCTTAGGCAAGTATTTACAAGTCCGACCCAAGTTCAATAATGTTTTAAATCCAAAAGGCAAAAATGTTTCTGTGTTTTAACAGTTAGTTTAAAAGTTAAAACTCATTTATTTTACAAAGATTGTGAAACAAGTTATTACAACATAACATAATCACTCTCGTTGGCACAACTTTTCGCGAATTTAGTGTGGTCTTATGTACCGGAGTACGCGGAGAAATCACACTTGTTCGGCTTAATGACCGCAGACCATCCAGCTGGGTTTTCTCTGGGTACTTAGTTTTAACCGATTATCTAACGTGTGTTACTAATTATCCTTATCATATTTGTTTAAAATCTGGTTCACATTGTCCTTATATAACAATGGAAAAGGCACGAAATAAATACAGTGAATGTCAGATACAGAATTTCACAATATGAATGTTCTTCCTATTGGGTACAAATAAAAGCACAGATGAAAAGGTGGCAATCAATATCAGGCAATTGTAAAAATATTTTGACAAAGTGCAAACTATTTATCCTACGGATCGATTACACAATCTCTGAATAAATATGAAAATGGAAATATGTCTCAATATCATCCTTCCCATTATAATTTGAACATACAAGAACCGTAGGTACTCGAACCTCTCTATCAAGACGTGTTTGACAATTGTAAAGACGTTGTTTCAAAGAGAAATGAATATTAAACTATCGAAGCTTTATATCAATAAATTTAAGTAAGCCTTCTTCGCGCTAAGCGTTTATATATTCATGTGGTATCCTAGTGTATACATGTAGGTCTACTTGAAGGTATTTGCCTAATAAACTCAAATTGTCACTTTCAGTGTATTTTGGTTAAGATAAGCGCATTGTTTATGGAGCTTTCTTGATAAAAAGGAATGAAAGGGTCGCCCGATTTTGTTATTTAAGAATTCCTAATTCCCAATTATCCGGTTTAAGTTTTGTTACTTTGACCTAGCAGGGTGACTTTACAACTAAAATATCTATTATTGAATTACTTACGTCCCAAAGGAGGATTATAAAGAGATTCTAAATACTCGACTTTAAGACTTATAACTATGCAATTGAAATATACACAGTGTACAACGAAAACTACTCTGTGCGAGAACCTTTAAAGCTTGCACATATTGAGAATGATGTATGTATTTTTTGCGATACATGAATGGAAATTAGGTTTTCGATGAACGTTTTTAGTATCTTAAAATCGATCCTTTTAAAACACCATAAGCCTTTTAAATGTTTAATGATTAGTGCATAAATACTGTTCTTTAAGCAAGACATAAATGTATAAATATCGTCGCCATCTTCATCAGCAGCAGCAGCATAAGTATCTAGTATAAAGCCGGTAAATTCTACTATTCACTTCTATAAATTTATAATTACCATGTACAGAAAAATATTGCCATTCACAATCAAGTCTATATTAAGTGAAATCCACCAAAAAGAGGTTCGGTAATCAAACTTACGCCTGGTATAAAGTCACAATTGAAATAATCATAATCACCGTCTTTAAATGAAAGTCTATGGCATTATAAAAGGGAGTACGATTGAATAAGAATCTACGAATGCAATTGAATATTCTGTTTTACGAGTTATGCATTTGCGTGAAACCTTCAAAGCAGGTATTAATAAACGTTTGTATACGGTTTCAAAAGTGGATATCTTTCGTGCTGTCTTAGGATGACAGTAAACAAGTGATAAACAAATCCCAGTTAAAATGAACATATAAATTAGCTTTTTCGGATCATAACAAGATATGTAACAAAATAATGACTCATTTCCAAAACGGCGATAAGAAAATAGCATGTTTGAACAATTAGCAGGGAAAAACATATATCTAATACAAAAACTTAAGCTTCGAAGACAACATGGCCGTTGGTGAATTAGCAATTTCATTCTGCTGGTAATGTGACAAGGTGTGAGACAGAGATCATATTGTTGTCTATGAAATAATATGTAGGGATGATAATATGAACAGATCAGAAAATAAAATCCTGACAATTTATTTAAAGAATGGGGGATTCGGAATCCCAAGAGGGTTGTAGGAGCTTAAACTCATGCAAAGTTATTGGTGTCCATTAGGGCATTTTGTACTAAAAGAAGTGCAAATGTTAGGCAAAACTCAAACTGCACAGATATATGGCACTCTAAAGTGAAACCTCTCAGGCATAAAACGAATTGTTTTCAACGCCATCTTTCTCTATGTCAGGGTACTGTTGTTTGTAATGCAAATTTACTATTCAAAATCAAGCTTTACAGACTTATAGATGATAATGTTAAATCGTTACATGTTTCACCGATTGAGCACCAAAAGTTATATTTCACAAGTCGTGTAGTATTCAACTTTGCACGAATATGACAATAAACGAAAGAAGAGCTTTATCTTCACGAAATAATTATTGGTTCATATCATGAGTATTTAAATCCCAAAGCAAAAATACAACAAAAGCTTATTACACTATAAAACATATCATTGAAATACCATGCAAAGGTTTAAGGTGGTAAAAACATCTCAAAAAGTTTTATTTCCATTAACTATACAAACAAATGCTGCAAAAAGTGTTATCTCTTGAGAAAGACATTGAAGTGCACGATTACTTGATTGCATAAAAATGTAATGATTATAAGCATTCATGTTGTCCTCATCCCCATTATGCATTTTGCAAATGAATTTTCGTGATCTTACAAGAACGTTATGAGTTTTACATCACACATCCTTTTTTATTGAGAATGCATACAAAAAACATGTCTATAAAACATTGAAGATGAGCAAAATCTAAGATAATGATATCAAATTAGTTTAACTATATTTCTGACAGGGACGAAATAAAAATGACAGTTTAAATACCTTAAATACTTTAAGTCCTATTTGCAGAGCAAATGTTAACAATTCCAACCGCTTTAATCACTTCCGATATAATAACAGGTATGGACCGCAAGTATATTCGCCGCAATATTCTACCTTTTATTGCAAAGATATAGTAAAATCAATACATTGTGACAAAACAGTGAAATTCCATATCGGACAGATGTTAAAATCCATGTTTAATTCATGTTTTGTTTTATCCTGTGACACATTTATGAGCGACAGTTATTGTGATTAATTGATGAACTCATAGAAATTATTAATGACTTAAAAACGCACTTTTTCTCACAAATACGTTTTATCACAATTAATAATATGGTTTTAATATTCCTAAAAAGATGAATAAATGTCGAAAACAATATGAAGGATACCTAGTTTTATTTAAAAGAAATGAGCATAGAACACGGTATTTCCACCTAATGAGACTTTTGTAGACCACAGTAAATCTTTTAGCATTCACCAATCACTTAATAGTTTTGCGCTTTCTGTTATTAAATACACGGTTACAATCTTGTAATCAGTTATTTATATTTTACATAAATGCATTATTTAGTAAGTAGTTAAAGGTTTATCAGTCATAATTGATGTTTGTTATATATGTGTATGTATTGATTTTGAATAAGAGTGTCACTTTAAATATTTTTATAAAAGCAGTGCACATAACCGACTTATTAACGATGGAAAACTATGTCAACCCTTTGCAATGGAACCGTTAAGTTTATATCAATTTAACCTCAGCTTGACTGTGACAATTTAGAGAGGCCATGAGGAAGTTCCCTTGGTTGGGATCAAACATATTAACTTATTTGCAATAAAACGTTTAGTATGTATTTATTCAGCAGCTTTATTCAGACTTGAATTCTTCACAGGGGTCGTTTAGTTTGCAAAAACCAGGGGTGTGTTGCATAAATGGTTTGCTATGGAACGCTCTGAAGCGAATTCTTATGCAAAAGTGCATTCGTTGTTTCCCGTGGATTGATCTGTGCCGTTTCGTGGATAATGTTGTTGTTGTTGTTGTTTTAAGTTCTGTCCGTTGCACAAAATATATGCATCAAAATTCGGATTCTAAATCATAAAGACATTGCTTAAAAGACAAATTCATATTAAACCATCGCAGCTGTATATCAACACATTTGAGTAGCCCTCCTTCGTGTTAAGTCTTGCAATGGTATCATCTGGTGTCTAGTCCCTTTAAAGTCACTTAGATCCATTTAGCTTTCCCCTTCGAATTGGAACAGACACAAACCAGGGGCACTCGAATCTTCTCTATCCAAATTCGGATTCAATATCATAAAGACCTTGTTTAAAAGATAAATGCATATTAAACCATCGAAGCTTTATATCAACAAATTTAAGTAGCCCTCCTTCGTGTTGAGTGTCATGAGATTGAAGTGGTGAAATTTGGAGTCCTAGTTTGAACACGTAAATCAACTTGAAAGTAACTAGGACTCCATTTACTTAATTTATGCAAATTGTGACATTCAGTATATTTTAGCGCATTGTTTATATAGTTTGCTTGATATAAATGAATGATAACATCGTCCGATGTTGAGATTTAAGAACTCCTTATTTCTAATAATTCAATATAAGCTTTGTTATTTTTGGCCTAGTAGGGGGACTTTATAATAATTCGACTATAACACTTTAAAAATATGCGATCAAAGAACTCTCTACGAAAGTCTTGAAAGCTTGAACATGATTAAAATGTAGTATAAAATTATTGCGATGCATAAATGGATAATTCATCATCATCATCATCATCATCATCATCACCACCATCATCATCTTGAGTGTACGGAAGGTACATGTTACTAATTCTTTTCATACCTTTAGTTTTACCACCTAGAGAAATATATTGCCATTTACAATCAAGTCTTAAACAAGTTGAATTCGCCATAAATGAAGCTCATTAATGATAACATAGTTCGTCAATAGCGGCACAAAGCAATAGAGATTAAGCACAATATAAAATACTACGTATTGTAAAATAACAGTATTGATGTTCCCATAATCACTGTCTTAGAAAATTAATTGAAATATGCTTGAATAAGAAACGGGATATTTCTAGCTTTTTATAATAGTTATTCATTCAACGCCAGGTGGGAATAAATGCATGATCTCCAAAATTTAGAATTTCTGACATTATACAGACTTTGAATCACACGAAATAAAGTATTAACTTCAGACAGTTAAAAAAAACTTCAAAACGAAAATATGTATTAGCACTAGCTTACCTTAACATAATATGTAGCAAACAAAAGACAGATTTTCAAAAAGCCCATAATGAAATATGACTACATTATAATGAAAACAACATGCCCACTGGTAAATGATTTCCAGTCCTGATAATACTGTTAAAAGGCCTTAGACTCTAAATACTCTATACAATGTAAGTAAAAATAATAGGGAAAACTATTCCAAGTTTTGATCAATATAGCACTTAAAAGCAATTATGCAGTCTTTAGTATTCTCCTTCGCACGAGAGAAAAAAAATAAACGAACAAAGAGCTTTATTTTCTATAAACTTAAGTTATTTTTTTCAACTATATATTCATATTTCGCAAGATGAGTATGGGTGGGGATTGAACCTAGAACTTTGGGGGGTGGGGCAGCTTCCTACAAACGATTAAATGCGGATCCTTCCGATTGTAGTAAAGACATGAGCATAAACACTAATACAAGAGCCGTCAGAAGAATGCCAGGCAAGAGGTATGTGTCATCTACACATGCGTGCATTGTCACTTATAGGTATACCTAGTTTCGAGTATATTTTTGAACAGTTATTTATTTATGACAAAGTTAAAGTTATGACTTTCTATCAAGGAACATAATTTGTCTATTATTTCAGCCATAGTAGCTTGCCTTGTTCAATATGGGCATGTTGTCACCAGTAACATGTATGTAAACTTTCATGGGAAATTCTTGAATGGTTATTAAGTTATGGCCAATATAACTTTTTCTGTGTGATATGTGTCATAACTTGACAAGTGTTACAGCCAGAGTTGTGTGCCTTGGTAAACATATGAATATTAGCACTAGCAACATGTGTTCAAACTTTTATTTGAATATATTAATATATATTAAAATGGTATTCAGTCATGACAATGTTTAATATTTTCCATGTCCTTTTCAAATTATTTAGGATCATAACTTAACATATACTAAAGCAAGAGTAATATCGTTGCATCACATGAGGACACTGTCACTAGTAACATTGTGTACCGAGTTCTATTCAAATCTCTTGAACGGGTTTTTAGTTATAATCAAGTTTGTATGGCTTTTTTAGTTTATCAAGAGGGAAACGTGACAATTTTAGAGCCCTAGTTATGGACCTTGTTTTACATGTCTGTACTTCCTCAGGCAACAAGCTGTTATGACCATACTAAAATTGTCCTTTTCAGTAGATATCAGTTAAGACAAGCGAAATTTGGTTGATATATATGAATAAAAACGACAACTGATATTGAGATTAAAGAATTCTTTATTCGTAATCATTTGATAAAAGCTTGTTTTACATTGACTTACGAAGGTGACTTTAGATTTTTTAATTATGCGACCAAGTCACTCTACATAATATATTTGGAACCAAATGTTTAAAACATAAACACGTTAAAATGTGCAATATTATTATTGCGTGTGTGAATGGATGTTTCCATTCCGGCGAATGTCATCATGAACACCAACATCATCAGCAGCAGGAGCAGCAATACCAAGGTCAACAGCAGTACTATATTGAGTATATGGCCGGTATGTGCTACTATTCTATCTATAAACGTATTATTACCATCTACAGAAGTTTAGTCTTAATGAAGTGGAATCCGCCATACATGAGATTTATTAACCATACTATTGACATGATGGGATGAAATATCAGCACAAATCAATAGAGATAAAGCACATTATAAACACCGTCTTCAAATGAAAACCAATGTAATTATGCAAGGATTAATGATTATAAAGAGTCTACGCATTGCAACGGGATACTCTGTTAAAGAGTTATTTGTTCTTATGCCATCTTTTCAGAAAGAATTAATAGATAAACGTTTCGATACGATCTCCTGAATTCCATTATGCAAACTTTGGATGATATGGAAGAAATGATTAATCCAGACAATTAAAAGCGCAAAATGATAATACGCTTCAGCATTTGAGAATCTTAACCATATGTTTAGAAGTATAATGACCACAATTTAAAACGCTATTTGGTTAAGCATTTTGCAGAAAAAAAATAATATGACAACAATTATCCTAATGGCATCATGCCCAATGGTGACGCCAGAGAGCTACTGGTAATCGTTCAAGGCCTAGGCTCGTTTTGGGCGCTTATCAGTAAGTCTGCAGTCATTGTTATTCGTCTTTGCACGAAGGAAAACAAACAAAGGAAGAGCTTTATTTTCTCTAGGGAACAGTTATTTTCTATCGATTGCATATTCATGGGTCGCAACGTGAGTATTTTAATCCCAAAGCAGAAATACAAACGATTTAAACGTCTTTAAATTTAGCATATCATTCAAAAAATGTGCCTTGCTAAACGGCCAAAATGCCTTTCTCCTTCCATGAACTATGTAAACAAATATTACCATACGAATGGTAAAATCCCTGCAAAATAAGACGACAACATGCCTGCATCAAATATAAAGTCTATAAGCCTTTAATGTATCCTCGTTTCGCTGACGAATCATGCGAATAAAATATTCACGTCACTATGTGGACGGCAGTAATCACTTGTTGTTGTTATAGTCCATTTTTACAGCGATTGACACAGTTATGAGTTTGGTAGACATGTGTGTATTGTCTCTGGCGACAAGTGTACCAGATATACAGTGTAAACTACTGGGACAAGCCAAGAAGTCGAAAAATAAAAAATAAACCCCCTTTTAGGGGCAACAGGCAAGGGCCCCAGCGACAATGAACTATATTAGCAAACATATTAAAATCACATACACAAACCCAAACAGACCACACACTCATCAAAATAGCTTTTCCGATAAATGGGGGGAGCTTTGGAACGGTCTGTAAAACGAGTTCACTGGAACACGAGTCTACTGGAACACGAGTCTACTGGAACACGAGTTCACTGGAACACGAGTCTACTGGAACACGAGTTCACTGGAACACGAGTCTACTGGAACACGAATTCACTGGAACACGAATCTACTGGAACACGAGTCTACTGGAACACGAGTTCACTGGAACACGAATCTACTGGAACAAGAGTCTACTGGAACACGAGTTCACTGGAACACGAGTCTACTGGAACACGAGTTCACTGGAACACGAGTCTACTGGAACACGGGTTCACTGGAACACGTGTCTACTGGAACACGAGTCTACTGGAACACGAATCTACTGGAACACGAGTCTACTGGAACACGAGTTCACTGGAACACGAGTCTACTGAAACACGAGTCTACTGGAACACGAGTCTACTGGAACACGAGTTCACTGGAACACGAATCTACTGGAACACGAGTCTACTGGAACACGAGTTCACTGGAACACGAGTCTTAAACTAGTATTTATCAATAATTACTCTAAATTAAAAATATATGTGTCATCAGAGCATGTGTCAATTTAAAAACAATGAAGAATAAAGTAAAACATAACATACATTTATAAAGTAATTTAAAGTACTCAACGACCATGTAAACAAATTAATCAAATCTAGGCAACAGTGCTAGCTTATAAAAGGTACGGTAAAGTCAATCAAAGACAAGTATACCTTAACAAGGTTAAAAAATACGAAAACGAAAAGAATAAAAATACTTTAGGAACAGTCTCTTAAATGTAAGGAAGAATAGGCATCCATAAAACAGCTTTAAAGATAACAAGTTTGATTTGAATAGTTTGAATGTTTATAGTGTTATGATCAGTGCAACTGTGTTGCATTACGTCGAGGACATCAAGACTATCACAATAGCCCGACCTTTTTCTTTGAACAGCAGACGAGCTTAAATTCTGAAATTGCATTCAAATTATAGAGAGGTGATTAATTTTAAGCTGGTTAATAACTCTATTTCACTTCCTTATGTCAATCAAATTCCTGTTTTAAATTTTGATAAAAGATAACTAGAACTTGAATTATACACGCCAGACGCACAAATTTTAAGTTATAACACTAGTTTAACTATATTTCTTGCAGAAAGTAAATAAAGATGACAGTTTAATTTCTGAAGCAAGTATTTACAATTCCAACCGATTTAATAACGTACGATATAATAACAGGTATTGACTTAATAGCATATGAACACATTTATGAGCGAGATGCATTTTGTTAGCATTTTAAGAATTTTTCTTAAGGATAACATCAGAATCCGTCCGACGATCCCGTTGACTGAGTCATGGGGGTAAACACTTAACATCGAATTGTACATCGGTGCTTGGCAGTTTGCAATTATCTTTAATAAAATATTGTTGTTGTGCACAAAGTGACATACAATGGCATAACTAAAAGAGGTTGTGAACATAACTGTCTGTCATTAATTGTTAAAATATTTTGACAAGGAGCAAAGTATTTATTCTCTGAACAAATATGCAAATGGAAATATGTCTCACGTTCTTTCCCAATACCATTATAATTGAAACAGACAAGAACCATAGACACTCGAATCTCTCTTATCGAAATAAAGAATACGAATAAAAAGACCTTGTTTAAAAGAGAAAATAATACTAAAGCTTCGAAATTGTATATCAATAATATAAGTAGGCTATCTTCGTATTGGGCGTTTTAAGATTCGTGTGGTAAAAAAATAAAATGAACATGTAATTCTACTAATACTCGAACCATCTCTATCAAATTGCAGATACAAACTCAAGAAGGCCTTGTTAGAGAAAGGAATATTAAACCTTCGGAACATTAATTCAACAATTTTAAAAATGCCTTCTGTGTTAATCGTTTTAAGATTCGTTAAATTTGGAATCAACATGTAAATTGACTTGAAAGTGTTTGCCTAATAAACAAAAAGTGTATTTTGGTTAAGATAAGCGCAATGTTTACGGAGTTTTCTTGATAGAATGAAAAGAAAGGGTAGCCCGATATTGACATGAAAGAATTCCTAATGCGCAATTATCCGATATAAGCCTTTTTACCTTGACCTAGCAGGGTTACTTTATAATTACTCGACTTTGAAATATGGGATCAAAACACACTGTATGAATTTCTTGAAACTATACTTTAAGCATGATCATGTTGTCTTATGAGAATGTGGTGTATAATGATTGCAATGCATTAATGGGTTTTAGAATTTCGATCAATGTTTTGAGTACCTTAAAATCGATCCCTTTAAACACCAAAAGACGCTTAAACTGTTGATTAGTTATGATCAACTATGAATCTTTTAGCAAGAGGTATTAAACTTTAAAAGCAAGTACCTTAAAATCGATCATTTTAAAA
This sequence comes from Mya arenaria, assembly GCF_026914265.1. Taxonomy (NCBI): domain Eukaryota; kingdom Metazoa; phylum Mollusca; class Bivalvia; order Myida; family Myidae; genus Mya; species Mya arenaria. Next base: position 70,905,316 of record NC_069131.1, read on the forward strand.
ACCCAAAATATTTTAAAATTGTTGATTATTTATGACCAACTATGAAACATTTAGCAAGTGATATTATACTTTAAAATCAATAAATCCTCATCATCATAATCAACAACAGCAGTAGCAGCAGCATTAATATATTAAATATACGGCCGGTACATGCTACTCTTTTTATAGACGTATTATAACCATCTTCTGAAATGTAATTAATATTGTCATTCACAATAAAGCATAAGTGGAATCCGCCATAAAATGAGGTTCATTAATCACATTATTGACATGGTGGTTTGAAATATCAGCTCAAATCAATAGAGATTAAGCACATGATAAAATCTATTGCGCCAGGTATAAAGTCATTATTGATGTAATCATAAAGGCCGTCGTTTAATGAAAGTCAATGGAATTATGAAAGGATTTATGCTTGAATGGGACAAATGCAACGAGATATTCTGTTAGGCGAGTTATCAATTCGTTTGAAAGATTCGCTGCAAGTATGAATCAATGTTTCCAGTTACATAATGCATGAAAATTAATTATAGCTTTTGCGGATTTGAACAATAAATGTAGAAAAATAATGACCCGTTTTCAAAACTCCTTTTAAGAAAGCGTTTGCGGTAAGAAAAATATCAAAATATGGCCATAGATATTGTTAAAAACAATACGTCTTATGATGGCCGATAGTGCATTAGTTTGACCAGTCTACTGGTTATTTCCCATGGCCTGTCAGCACGTTTGAGGCACTTATCAGTAAGTCTCCAGACATAGTTATTCGTCTTTGCGCGGAAGAAAAGCAAATACAAACAAACATGAAGCCTTTCTCAAGAAAAGTCATTTTCTTTCGTTTGCACAATCATGGTTCGCAGCATGAGAATGTTAATCCCAAAGTAAAGTTTTCAATAACGAATATTGTTTTAATAAAAAGATGCAATGGTGAATGGAGTAAAACGCTGAAAATTGTTTACTTCTTCCGTGAACTATGGCATAGTTCGCAACATGAGTAATTTAATTCCAAAGCAGAAATACAAAATAAAGCTGAAGTTATTTTAATATAAAGCACATCAGTGACTGAATAAAAAAATGCATGATAAAGCAGGCACAACGGCTGAAATCCCTTTCTTTTTAAATGAAGTATGTGAATAAATGTTACAAAGTGTACTTTCCCTTACAAATAGTTAAAATCCTACGCACTAAGACAATGAAATGCTCGATCCAATGCTTGCATAAAATATTAAAAATTGTAAGCCTTCATTTTATCCTCGTTCAAAATATTTTGCAAATAAATCTTTGTAAAGTTTACCATCACGCTGCACATCAACAACCTACAGAATGTAATTTGAATTATCACTTTGATGTTGAAAGAAAAAAACATAATAAAACTGCGATTCCTCGAACAGGCAATTGGTCGAGAACTGTGGATTGGTCGAGATCGAGGCTAACTCACGACCTGCATCCTTTTATGTTCATATTAAATATACATACGATAGATCGAAACCTAAACAAGTCGAGCACTCGAGCACCATTGTCGGTTCCAACAACACATACCATACTCCATATGGATACAATATACACGTCATGGATATTACACATAAAACAAGAGTGCCACGGATCCTCATCTGTTGTTTCTAGTCCAAAATGGGGCAAAACTCAACAAGTAATATTAAATGCCAGGTATGGGGCTTGCTATACATGCGTGTATTTTCTCTGGAAGCATGTGTACCAAGTTTCATTTCAATATCTTCAATGTCCAAAAATATTTTTGCACGGCCCTAAGGCTATGGCTAGAATTGTGTTTTCTTAAAAAAACGGACTAGCTTAACTTATGGAACATGCAATAAAACAAATCATGCATCAATGTGGTCATAGCTAAATGTTATCATAGCTCAGCAGGTATTTAAATCTTTTTTACCCTGCCATGTCAATTAAATTCCTGTTCTGTTATTTAATATGAATAGCATTTTAAAGCTTGTCGTCACTAGAAAGTATGCACGCAACATGCGCAAAATCTAAATGATAGCAGAAGTTAAAACATTGAAGAGCCGACTTTTAGTTAATAACATAAAATTGATAACAAAAACGAAATAAAAGTATTTTTTAAATACCTTAAGTCCCATTTACAGAGCAAGTGTTTACAATTCCAACCGATTTAATCACTTCCGATATAATAATAGGTATGGACTCTATATAACTGCAATCTTCTACCTTGTATTGCAAAGATATAGTAAAATCAATACATTGTTACAAAGCTGTGAAATTCACTGTCGTGCGGATGTTAAAACCCATGTAAAATTTATATATTTATGTTTACTTACTCGCACAATTAAAAGCAACAGTGGTGCGGTTAATTATTGGCATTCATTGAAATGAATAATGACTCAAAATTATGGGTTAAAATAAGAAGTATTCTTTGATGAGCAATACACATTATAACATACATGCTATATTTCAGTAGACCGTTCCAGCGGTATTGTTCAAAAAGGCTGATTTTTTAAATATCTTTTTATAAATTCCGGGAGATTTTTTATCCCCCGCCGGAAGACCGGGGGAAATATTAAATTTCAAAGGAATGGCAAACCACTCCTTTGAAAAGAGGCCATAACTCCAAGGTTACTGCACACTGCATCTTCTTTTACCATGCATGTATTGTTTGTCCGGAAACCGTTTTTCTATTTTCGTAACAGTGCACAAAAACCTTTACTCCACTGGCCCCATTTTCAATCACAAGCATTGTCTTCACAGAGGCTGCCTATACAGCAAGTTTCATCACAATATCTCATGCCCAATTAAAGTTATGAAGCAGAAACCATTTTCCTATTTTTAGTAACAGTGTCGCGAATTGTCGCGAGAGTAACATTGACTATATGCATAACTGTTATACTTGTGTAGTCATATGTTTTATTTGCAATATAAATACTAATTTTCTTAATGTTAGTATTGTATACAACTAAAATTGTTAAAGATTGTGTATGCAACTCTTACAAAGGTTTATTCACTTCATGTACTATATTTTCACATGTTAAATATTTACTATACGGCATTGCTCCGCTAAAGTTTACATAATGGATTAGAACCGCCATTGTGTTGTAACGGTGCCTTTGCTCCGCCGGAGACTGCTCCGTTGAAACGGGATATCATGTAACTCGGAATTCTCGTGCATTTCAAGCTCTTGCACTAAGTATATAAAGACGTGCGATTTATATTCGCCAGAGATAAATTAACGTTGGATCTTTCTGGACTTACATTATATCAGTTTATTTTAGACATTTGTGAACCATCTTTATTTGATATAAAACGAAATTGGATTATTGCTTACTTTTTGGATTTGTGAATAAATTAAAATCATACATTTGTGGCAACTTTGTGTTAATAAAAGAAATATATAAAAGTTTGAAGAAAAGTATGTCTTTGTAGCTCTCAACTCCAGTGTGGCAAGTTTGGGGCCAATTAAATAAATAAAAGAAACTTCGCCACAAACAGTGACCTTGACCTTGGCCCCACCAGCCCCAATATCGAACTTGACCTGTATCTTCTGATGTAACACCTGTGCACCAAAAAATGTTCAAATCTGTCAAGTCTTTCATGAGTTATCGTCCGGAAACCATTTTTCTATTTTTAGTAACAGTGACCTTGACCCCACCAGCCCCAATATCGAACTTGATCTGTATCTTCTGATGTTACACCTGTGTACCAAAAAGTGTTCAAATCTGTCAAGCCTTTCATGAGTTATCGTCCAGAAACCGTTTTTCTATTTTTAGTAACATTGACCTTGACCTTGGCCCCACCAGCCCCAATATCGAACTTGACCTGTATCTTCTGATGTTACAACTGTGTACCACAAATTTTTCAAATCTGTCAAGCCGTTCATGAGTTATCGTCCGGAAACCGTTTTTCTATTTTTAGTAACAGTGACCTTGGCCCCACCAGCCCCAATATCGAACTTGACCTGTATCTTCTGATGTTACAACTGTGTACCAAAAATTGTTCAAATCTGTCAAGCCTTTCATGTTATCGTCCGGAAAGCGTTTTTCTATTTTTAGTAAGTGACCTTGACCTTGGCCCCACCAGCCCCAATATCGAACTTGACATGTATCTTCTGATGTTACACCTGTGTACCAAATTTTTTTCAAATCTGTCTAGTCTTTCACGAGTTATCGTCCGGAAACCATGAAAACTGACAGACCGACCGACAGACAGACAGACCGACCGACAAGCTCACTCCTATAAAATTTTATAGTTTGTTTGATAGAAATTTGAATGAAATTGAGGAAGTTACAGCAACATTGGACTGCCAGACAATGCAATAACTATATGTCGCATGGGGGCATAATTTGGATTGGGTTAAAATAACCAGGGTTTGTCAGGAAACTGGAAACAGTCATTTGCTTCTTGTTACATGTTGTACAACGAACGAACAAAACCAAAACTATAATATTACAAATACATTATGTGGAAAATCAAGGCACCACACATAATGGTAAAATCCTCATTGCTTAAAGTTTCATAAACTATAAAAACAATATAACACTTCTAAGGTATAGTATATTTCAGCACAATCAACATACTGTTCACATAATCCACACTCAAAATGTCATAAATTAAGTCTAAACATGCACATTTTGATAGCACAATATTTCCACAACAACCGTCCACCCAATTGTATCATTGATTTACAATTCATGAATTTAAAGACTAAGCACATATTAGGGCAACATTTTCCAATCTGGTTGAGGTAAGGAAATATAACCAATGCAAGAACAAAGCACAACACTTACTGGTAAGCATTTAAAAATTAATGTAAGTATTTCAGTAATACCACTGAAGAATAACAGCACTTTCTAATTTCTAGAAGTAACTGAACTTCTCTAACAAAATTGAGGAAGATCATCCAAACCATTACTACAACTTCAATCAAGTACAGCAACAGAAAACAACGTTGACC